>NW_016804232.1:4588032-4612850 GCF_001698545.2 Rhinopithecus bieti
TGACGAGTTGATGGGTGCAGCACACCAACATGGCACAAGTATACATATGTAACAAACCTGCACGTTATGCACATGTACCCTAGAACTTAAAGTATAATAAAAAAAGAAAAAAAGAAAAAAAGAAAAAAAAGAAAATAATGAAGTTGAAAACAAAAAAAAATGTATAAATAAATGTACATATAAAAATGTAAAAAAAATAAAATAAAATAAAATAAAAATAGATATTAATAAGTGGAGAAAGATATACCATGCTAACACTAAGCAAAAGAAAGCAAAAGTATCTCTACTCATTTCAGACAAAACAAACTTCATACTGGCATATTTATTAGAAATAAATAGAAACATGACATAATTATAAAGGAGTCAATTCTCCAAAATAATACAGCAATCTTTAATTTGTATGAGCCTAACAACAGAGTGTCAAAATATATGAGGCAACAACCTATGGAACTACAAGGAAAAATAGATGAATCCACTATTACAGTTGGAGGCTTCAACACCCTTCTATCAGAAATGAACAGATTCAGCAGGCATAAAATCAGTAAGGATATAGTTGAACTAAAAATACCACCAATCAACTGTATATAATTAACACCTTTAGATTACTTAATGCAACAACAGCAGAGTATACATTCTTCTCAAGTACACATGGAACCTTCACCAAGATATACCACATCCTGGGCCATAAAACACGACCTTAACAAATTTAAGAGAATTAGGAATCATATGATGTCAGCTCTCAGACCAAAATGGAATTAAACTAAAAACAAATAATACAAAGATACCTGGGAAACCTCAAAACTTGCAGATTAAACAACACATTTCTAAATAACACATAAGTTGGAGATAAAATCTCATTGGAAATTTTAAAATATTTTTTTAAAGATCAAAATTAAAACAAAACTTATTAGAACTGTGGAATGCAGCAAATGCAGTTCTTAAATGAAAATTGATAGCATTAAAAATAAAAAAAATAAATTAGCCGGGCATGGCAGCAGGCACCCGTAGTCCCAGCTATTAGGGAGGCTGAGGCAGGAGAATGGCATGAACCTGGGAGGCAGAGCTTGCAGTGAGCCAAGATCTCACCACTGCGCTCCAGCCTGGGTGACAGAGCAACTCCATCTAAAAAAAAAAAAAAAAAAAAAAAAAAAGAAAAAAAAAAAAAAAAAAAAAAAAAAAAAAAAAAAAAACAGGAAAGAAAAAAAGAAAATTGATAGCATTGATAGCATTGAATGCATATATTAGCAAAGAAGAAAGATCTGAAATCAGTAATCTAAGGCTATAGGGGAATAAAAGAGCAAATTAAATTCAAAGCAAGCAGGAAAACACATTAAAATTAGAGCAGAAATCAATAAAATTGAAAACAGAAGATCAATAGAGAAAATAAATAAAACCAAAAGTTGGTCTTTGGAAAAGATCAATAAAATTAATATGCCTCTAGTCAGGCTATCTAAGGGGAAAAAAATGACACAAATTACTAATATCAGAAATGAAGAAAGACATTAAAAGAATAATAAGGAAATACTAGGAACAAGTCTATGCCCACAAATCCGATAATCTACATAAAACAGACCAATTACTTGAAAGATACTATCTGCCAAAATGCACACAAGAAGAAACAGACAATCTAAACAGTCCTGTATCAAATAACTTAAATCAATAATTAATAATTTTCCCAAAGGGAAAGGAGTAGGCCAAGATACATTCACAGGTGAATTCTAAAAAACATTTAAAGAAGAGATTATACCAATTCTCTACGCTCTCTTTCAGAAGATAGAAGCAAAAGGAAAGTTTTCTAACTCATTCTATGAGGCCAGAATTACCTTATACCAAAACCAAAGACATTACAAGAAAAGAGAATTATAGATCAATATTTTCATGAACATAGATGCAAAAGTTATCAAAAAAATGTTAGCAAATCAAATCCAACAATATATAAAAAGAATTTTACACTGCAAACAAGTAGGATTTATTCCATGTATGCAAGCCTGGTTCAACATTAAAAAATCAAATAATGTAATCCATTACAACAAATTAAAGAAAACAAATTACATGATCATATCAATAAATACAGAAAATTTATTTGACAAAATTCAATATCTACTCATAATTAAAACTTTCACAACTTCATATTGCAAACACTGGAGTTACCTGGAGCAGGAAATACATTCTTCTTCAACCAGCAAAGATAACTTCCAGAAATTACAGAGAAATAAAAATTTCCCAAACAAACAAAACTAAGAGAGTTCATCATCATTAAAAATGTCTTACAGGAATTGCTATGGTGATTTCTTTAAACTGAAACAAAAATGTGCTAATTAATAACATGAAACATATAAAAGCACAACCTTAAGGGTATAAATAAAGCATAGCCATATTCAGAATAATCTAAGACTATAATGATGGTGTGTAAGGCAATTTTATCCCTAGTATGAGGCTAAAAGCTGAAACGATTAATAACAATGATAGCTAAAATAAACTTCAAAGGGATACATTACAAAATAATGTAAATTTTGACAGCAAAATCATAAAATGTGGGAAGGGAAATAAAAATATAGAGCTGTTATGTGCAATTCAAGTTAAGTTATTATCAGTTTGATGTAGGCTTTTGTATAAGAAAGATGTGTGCAAGCTTCATGGTAACCACAAAGCAAAATCTTTAGTAAAATGACAAAACAAAAATAGAAAGCATTTCAAGCATAACACTATAGAAGACTATCAAACCACAAAGGAAGTCATCAAGAGAGAAAGAAAATACCTACAGAAACAAGCTGAAAAGAACTAACAAAATAGCAGCAGTAAGTCCTTACTTAGTAATAATTACCTTGAATGTAACAGATTATGTTCTTCCAAAAAGATGTAGAATGACCGAACGGATTTCACAAAAATAAGATCTACCTATCTGCTGCTTACAAGAGATACACCTTACTTTGAAGAACACACATAGATGAAAGCAAAAGGATGGAAAAAGACATTCCATGCAAGTGGAAATCAAAAGAGCAGGAATAGCTATAATTACATCAGACAAAATATAATTTCAGTCAAAAACTGTAACAGGCAAAGAAAGATATTATAACATAGTAAAGGAGTCAATTCGGCAAAAGGGTATAACAAATATATATATCCAACATTGGAGCACCTAAACATGTAAAACAAATATTAAAGAATCTGAAGAGAGAAATAGATTGCAATACAATAATAATAAGGAAACACTGGATTTAAATAACACTTTAGACAACATGGACTGGACAGACATGCACAGAACAGTCCATCCAATAGCAAGAGAATGCATGTCTTCTAAAATGCACACAAAACATTCTCCAAGAGAGATCACATATTAGAACACAAAACAAACTTCATAAAATTTAAGAAGATTGAAATTGTATCAAGTATCTTTTCCAATCACAATAATATAAAACTAGAAATCAGTAACAAAATTCACAAGTACATGGAAATTAAACCATGCTCTTGAACAATCAATTGGTCTGTAAAGAAATTAAAGAAAAATTTTAAAACATCTTGAGACAAATGAAAATGGAAACAAAATTGTCAAAACTTATGTACAGCAAAAGCAGTTCTAAAAGGAAAATTTGTAGCAATAAATGCCTACATCAAAATAGAAGAAAGATCACAAAATAAACTAATGTTACACCTCACAGAACAGGAAAAAGAAAACAAACTAAACTCAAAGTTAGCAAAAGGAAGAAAATAGTAAAGACTAGAGCAAAAATAAATGAAATAGAGACTAGAAAAACAATATAAAACCTCAATAAAGTAAGTTGGGTGCAGTGAGTTACATCTATACTCCCAGCACTTTGGAAGGCTGAGATAGAAGGATCACTTGAGGCCAGGAGTTCGATAACAGCCAGGGGAACATAGTGAGACCCTGACTTTACAAAAAATTTAAAAATTAGTCAGGCATGGTGGCACACATTTTTAGTCCCAGTTACTTGGGAGGCGTGATGGGAGAATCAATTCAGCCTGGGAAGTTGAGGCTGCAGTGAGCTGTGATCATGCCACTGCAATTCAGTCCAGGCAACAGAGCAAGACCCTCTCTTTAAAAATGAACAAAATGTATTGGCTTTTTGAAATGATAAACAAAATTGACAAACCACTAGCTAAATTAACTGAGAAAAAAGAGAGGATACTCAAATAAACTAAAAGTGAAAAGAGGAGACAATAAAACTGATACCACAGAAATACAAAGGTTCGTAAGAAACTACTATGAACAATTATACACCAACAGATTCGATAACCTAATAAAGCCCTAAAAGTATACAATGTACTAAGACTGAATCATGCAGAAGTAGAAAACTGAACAAACCAATAAAGGATAAGATCATTGAATCAGTGATAAAAAGTCTCTCATCAGAAAAAAAAAAAAAAAAAAAGCCCAGGACTGATGACTTTACTGCTTAATTCTACCAAACATTTAAAGAACTAACATCAATCCTTCTTAAACTCTTCCAATACATTAAAGAGGAGAGAATGCTTCCAATCTCTTTTAATGAGACTAGCATTACTCTGATACCAAAGCTCGACAAGGACATTCCAAGACAAGAAAATTACTAGCCAATATCCTTGATGAACATATGCTCTAGACAGGTGATCTGCTTAAGAAATAAGAATTTAATATTTTTTAAAATATCCTTGATGAACACAGATGCAAAAGTTCTGAACAAAATACTAGCAATCAATCTCAATAACACATTAAAAAGGTTATCTACCATGATCAAGTGGGATTTATCCCTGGGATGCAAAGATGGTTCAATATTCACATCAATAAGTGTGATATATTACATTAACAGAATAAAGGATAAAATCCATACAATCACTTCAGTAGATGCAGAAAAACATTCTTTCATGTAAAAAACTCATCAAATTAGTTATAGAAAAAATGTACCTCAACACAATAAAGGTCATATATGAGAAGCACACAGCTAACACAAAAGTGAAAAATTGAAAACTTTTCTTCTAAGATATGAAATAATATAAGGATGCCCACTCACACCACTTCTATTCAACATAATACTGGAAGTCCTTGCCAGAGTAATTTAGCAAGAGAAAAAATAAAAGACATTCAAATAGGAAAGGAAGAAGTAAAATTATCAGTGTTTGCTGATGACATGATTTTATGTAGAGAAAATAGATTTTACCCAAAAACTCTTAGAATTAATTTTTTAAAATACAGTAAAGTTACAGGATACAAAATCAACACACAAAAATCAGTACATTGGAAATAAACGATCCCAAAAAGATATCAAGAGAACAATCCTATTTACAATAGTTATGAAAATAGTAAGATACTTAGGAATAAATTTAACCAAGGAGATGAAAGACCTGCACACTGAAAACCATAAAACATTGGTGAAATAAATTGAAGAAGATACAAATGTGGAAAGATATTCTATACCCATGGACTGTAAGAATATTGTTAAAATGTCCATACTGTCCAAAGTTATGTACACATTTAATGCAGTCTCTATCAAACTTCCAATGCCTTTTTTCATAGAAATAGAAAAAACAATCCTAAAATTCATATAGAACTGCAAAAAAAAATCCCTAATAGCCAAGGCAAATATGAGCAAAAAGAACAAAGTGGAAATATCACATTACCTGATTTCAAATTATATTAAAAAGCTATAGTAATTAAAACAGCATGATACTGGCCAAAAAAAAGAAAAAATAGACACGTCAACCAATGGAACAAAATAGGAAGCCCCAACACAAACCTATGCATGTGTGGTCAATTGATTTCCAAAAAGGTGCCAAGAATATATAATGAGAAAAGGATAGGTTCTTCAATAAATGATTTTGGGAAAACCAGATATCCACATACAGAAGAATGAAAGTAGGCCCTTATCTCACACGATATTAAAATAATCAACTCAAAATGGATTAATGATATAAATATTAAAACCAAAACGGTAAAACTATTAAAAGAAAACATGGTGATAAACTATATGATGTTGGTCTGAACAACGATTTTTTTTAAATTTGATCCCAAAAGCACAGGTAGCAAAAGCAAAAATAGACTAATGGGATTATATCAAACTAAAAAGCCTCTGTACATCAAAATAAATAATTAACAGAGTGCAGAGATAACTTATGAAATGGGAGAAAAGCATTTGCAAGTCATACATCCAATAAGGAGTTAATATCCGGTATATATAAGGAGCCCATACAACTCAATAGCAACAAAACAGAAAGCCCAACTTAAAAATGGGCAGGGAAACTGAATAGACATTTCTCAAAAGAAAACACACAGATGGCCAACAAAAATATTTTTAAGTGCTCAACTTTGCTAATCACAAGGGAAATGTAAATTAAAACCATAAGATATCATCTCACCTCTGTCAGAATGTCTATTATCAAAAAGACAAAAGATAACCACCAGTATTGGTGAGGCTGTGGAGAAAAGGGAACCTTGTACACTGCTAGTGGGAATGTAGATTAGTACAACCACTATGGAAAACTGTATGGAGGTTCATCAATAAATCAAAAATGAAATTACCATATGATCCAGCAATCCAACTTCTGAGTTTTTACCCAAAAGATCTGAAATCAATTGTTAAAGATGTCTCTGCATTCCTGTGTTTATTACAGCATTAATATGATAGCCAAGTTATAGAATCAACTAAGTGTCCATGAGCAGATAAATAGGTAAACAAAATGTGGTATGCATACACCATAAAATACTATTCAGACTGAAAAAAAGAAGGAAATTCTGTCATTTGCAAGGACATGGATGGAAATGAAGAACATTATGCTAAGTAAAATAAGCCAGAGAAAGAAAGACAAATACTGGATATTCTCACTTATATGTGGAATCCAAAACAATTGAACCCATAGTAGCATAGAACAGAATAGTGGTTACAGTGGCTGGGGGTTGGGGGGAATGGGGAGATGATGGCCAAAAGGTAAAAAGTTTTAGACAGAAGGAATATGATTTATTTGATCGCTATTGCTCAAAATAGAGCATAGAGTATTAAACAACTCAAAATTGCTAAGAGGGTAAATTTCAAATGTTCTCACCACAAGAAGTGTTAAGTATATGGAGTGATGAATACGTTAACTAGCTTGATTTAGTTATTCCACATTGTATTCATAAATCATAACGTCACTTTGTGCCCTAAAAATGTATACAATTATAAATTGTCAATTTGTAATTTAAAATTAAAATAAGAAAGAAGGAGAAAATCACAGGATTACACCAATCAGTATAGAAAACGGCTGACAAAACTCAACATCTACTCATGATTTTTTTAAAAACTTAAAAATATAGAAATAGGAAACCTGTCAACTTGATAAAGACCATCTACAATAAACCTACAGCTAACGTTGTGCTTAATGGCAAAAGATTGAATGCTTTCTCCTTAAGAATTTCTGCTCTCAGTTCTCTCATTCAACTTATTTCTGGAATTCTAGCCAGTGCAATAAAGCAAGAATAGGACATAAAAGACACATAGATTAGAAAGAATGAAGTAAAAATATCCCTATTTGCAGATGACATGATTGTCTACAAAAAAACTCCTAGAAATAGTGCGTCATCAAGATTGCAGGATATAAGATAAACATGTAAAAATCTATTGTATTTCTGTATGCTAGTGATAAATATGGACAACAAAATTAAAAACCTAATACAATATATAATCACTCAAAATAAAATACTCAGGTAAATCTGACAAAATACGCACAGGACTTGCCAACGACTATACAATGCTAATGAAAGCAATCAAAGCTCTAAATAATTGAAGAAGCATATATTTATGATTGAAAAAAATGCCTCAAATTAATATACAGCTTTAATGCAATTTCTCTCAAAACCAAGATTTTTGTAGATATAAACAACAGTATCCTAAAATGTATATGGAAAGGCAAAGAAACTGGAATAGCTAAAATAATTTTGAGGAAAAAAAGAATATAGTGGGAGAAATCTGTCTCCCCAATATCAAGGCACTATGTAGTTACAATAACCAAGACTGTTGGCAAAGAGGTAGAAACGTAGATTAATGAACTAGAACATAGGCCAATGAACTAGAAGAGAGAAACAGAAGGTGCAAAAACTATTTAATAGAGAAAAGATATCCATTTCAACAAATGGTGCTGGAGCAATTTAATATCCACAGGACAAAAAGAAAAAGAACCTTGACATAAACCCTGAAACTTCTACAAAAATTAATTCAAAACAGATCAAAGACATGCCTAAAATATAAAATTATAGATCCTGGATATCAGCAAAATGGCAGAGTAGAAGACCCAAGTCTTTGTCTCACTAAACACAAAAATATTAGACAGCTGTACACAAATGAAAATAGCTCTGGGAGGGCTCAGAAGTCCAGTTAAGAAGTACAGCAACAAAGTGGAGCACAAAAAGAAGAAGGAAGAAGGAAGAAGAGGAAGAGGAAGGAGAAGAAGGAGGAGGAGGAGGAGGAGGAGGAGAAAGAGAAGGAGAAGGAGAAGGAGGAGAAGGAGAAGGAGAAGGAGAAGGAGAAGGAGAAGGAGAAGGAGAAGAAGAAGAAGAAGAAGAAGAAGAAGAAGAAGAAGAGGAAGAAGAGGAGGAGGAGGAGGAGGAGGAGGAGAGGAGGGGGGAGGGGCGGAAGAGGAGGAAAACAAGGAGAAGAAGAAGAAGAAGGAGAAGGAGAAGAAGAAGGAGAAGGAGAAGGAGAAGGAGAAGGAGAAGGAGAAGAAGAAGAAGAAGAAGAAGAAGAAGAAGAAGAGGAGGAGGAGGAGGAGGGGGGGGGGGAGGGGAGGAAGAGGAGGAAAACAAGGAGAAGGAGAAGAAGGAAGAGGGAAGAAGAAGAAAAAGAAGGAGAAGGAGAAGGAAGAAGCACACAGAAAGGGTGGGAAGAACAGTTTTATGTTGCCTGCCTCATTCCATTCTCAGGCCAGAACAACTCAGCATCAGTGGAAATGAATTCTGCTCACAACTTCCCCAGTATTTCAGGGCAATGCCCTAAAAGCCCACTTTGTTTCATCTCACCTAGGTGGCTGAGGAGGTTTTTATAGCAAGATACCTGAAAACAGCTAGGAACAAAGATGACAGAGGCTATCAGTATCAACCACACAAGGCAGCTTAAAAAATTGCTGAAGGAAGTTCTTCAAATTGACACAAAAATGATAAACATCAGTGCAAAAGCATATGAAAGCATAAATCTCACTGGTGAAGGTAAATATGTAGACATACACAGATTAATGTTACAGTGTAATAGTGGTACATAATTTACTTTTGAGCCTAATACAAAAGTTAAAGCATAAAAAGATGATAATGACCACACAATATAAAAAGAAGCAAATTCTGACTACGAGAACACAGAGTGTGTTGGGGAAGTAAAACTGTAGTTTTTTTATGAAATTGCAATTAAGCAGTTATCAACTTAAAATAGAAGAGTATAACCAGAAGATAGTTTACACAAACCTGGAGCTAACAACAAATAAAAAACTTATAGTACAAAATATAAAGAGAAAATAAAGCAAATCACTACAAAAATTTATTAAACAACAAAGACATCAAGACAAGACAAAAAAGAAAAACAACTGCAAAATAGAGAGAAAACAACACAAAGGCAATAATAGTTTTTCATTTAACAGTATTTATTTTACATGCAAATAGATTAAATTCACCAATCAAAAGTCATTGAGTGGATGAATGGATTTTTTAAAAAGCATGATCCAGTGATATGTTTTTTACAAGAGACTCACTTTAGACAGACACATAGGCTGAAAGTAAAGGGATGGCAAAAAAAGAAAGCAAGAGTGGCTACACTTATATTAGATCAAATATAAGTGTACAATAAGGCCATAAATGTCTCTAAAGATAAATTAGGCCATTATATAAAAATAAAATAGTTGATTCAACATAAAGATATAACAATTTAAATATATATGCACCCAGTAATAGAGCACCTAAATATTGAGAGAAAATGTATCAGATCAAAAGACAGAAATTGACAGAAATATAATAATAGTAGGGAACTTCAATGCCCAGTTACAATAATGGATAGAACAACCAAACAGGAAATCAATAAGCAGGTACCTGGACAACACAATAGACCAAATGGGCCTAATAGCCTTTAGCC
Source organism: Rhinopithecus bieti (assembly GCF_001698545.2). NCBI lineage: Eukaryota > Metazoa > Chordata > Mammalia > Primates > Cercopithecidae > Rhinopithecus > Rhinopithecus bieti. Next base: position 4,598,112 of record NW_016804232.1, read on the forward strand.
TCATTTTGACCTAAGAGCCCAATAGCCTCATTTCAAAGACCTGTGCAGGTCTTTCAAATAGCCTAATAATAGCCTGATTTCAACCTAAGAGCCAAAGTATACTTACATTCTTTTCAGGTGCACACACAATATTCCTCAGAATAGGTCACATATCAGGTCACACACAAAAATCTTCCACTTAAGAAAAATCAAGGCTGGGCGCGGTGGCTCAAGCCTGTAATCCCAGCACTTTGGGAGGCCGAGACGGGCGGATCACGAGGTCGGGAGATCGAGATCATCCTGGCTAACACGGTGAAACCCCATCTCTACTAAAAAATACAAAAAACTAGCCGGGCGCGGTGGCGGTCGCCTGTAGTCCCAGCTACTCAGGAGGCTGAGGCAGGAGAATGGCATAAACCCGGGAGGCAGAGCTTGCAGTGAGCTGAGATCTGGCCACTGCACTCCAGTCTGGGGCAGAGCGAGACTCCGTCTCAAAAAAAAAAAGAAAATCAAGATTATTTGATGTACCTTTTCTGACCACAATGAAATAAAACCAGAAATCAATAACAGCAAGAAAATTCACATATATGTAGAAACTAAACAACACTCTGTTGAACATCCCATTAGGCAAAAGAGAAATCAAAAGAAAAATTTAACAGTATTTTCAGACAAATGAAAATGAAAACACAACATACTAAATCCTAAAGATGGTACAAAAGTAGCACTAAAAGGCAAGTTTATAGCAATAAATACTTATATTTAAAAAGAAGAAAGCTCTTTACCCCTCCACAACCTAACACCGTACAAAGGAATTAGAAAAAGAACTAATTAAACCCAAAGTTAGCAAAAGAGTAAAAATAAATCAAATGAGAAACTTTAAAAGAAAAAAATCAACGAATAAGAATTAGGTTTTTTGAAAGATAAAATTAATCAAACACTTAGCCTAAGAAAACACAGAAGACTCAAAATCAGGAAACATTTCAATGGATGTCTCAGAAATAGAAAGGATCATAAGGAACTATTATGAACAATTCTATGCCCAACAAACTGTATAACTTAGAAGAAATGAACAAATTCCTAGACACATATGATCTACCCAAACTTAATCAAGAAGAAGCAGAACACCTGAACAAACCAATAACAAGTAAGGAAACTGAATCAGTAACCAAAAACCTGCCAACAAAGAAAAGTCTAGGATGTGATGGCTTCATGGATTAATTCTAACAAACATTCAAAGAAGAATTAATAACAATACTTCTCAAACTCTTCCAAAAAATAGATGAGAGACACTTCCAAACTGAGTCAATGAGATTAGCATTACCCTGACACCAAAATCAAAGACATTAGAGAAAAGGAAAACAACAGGCCAATATCTCAAATGAACATAGATACAAAAAATTATCAATAAAATACTAGCAAACCAAATTAAGCAGCAATTAAAAGTATCACATATCATAACTAAGTGGAATTTATCCCTGGGATACAAGAATGGTTTAACTTATGCGAATCAATCAATATGATACAATACAGTAACAAAATGAAAAAAAAAAGTATACTTATCTCAATAGATCCAGAAATCGCATTTGATGAAATGTAAGATACATTTATACATAAAACTCTCAACAGAATAGGTATAGAAGGAACTTATTTCAACACAATAAAGGTGATATGAAAAGCCACAGCTAGCATCATAATCAATGGGAGGAAACTAAAATTATTTTCTCTAAAATCTGGTAAAAGGTAAGAATATTCACTTTTACCACTTTGTTTCAACACAGTACTGGGAGTCTCAGCCAGAACAATTAGAAAAAAAAAGAAAAGGCATCCAAAGCTGAAAAGATGTAAAATTATCTTCATTTTCAGATTACATATATAGAAAACCCTAAATACTCAATTTAAAGAATACTAGAGCTGATAAATAAATTCAGTAAAATCAGATACACAATCAACATACAAAAATCAAATGCTTTTCTATACACAAACAATAGACTATTCAAAAACGAATTAGGAAAACAATCCTATTCACAGTAACAACAACAAGAAGAAAATATGTAAGAATAAACAACAAAAATTTGAAAGACTTATACACTGAAAATTATGAAACACTGATGAAAGAGCTTTTAAAAAAACACAGATATATGGAAAGACATTTCATATTCATGGAACAGAAGAATTAAAGAATTTTAAATGTCCATACTATTCAAAGAAATCTACAGATTCAATACAATGCCTATCAAAATCTCAATGGCATTCTTTACAGAAATAGAAAAACAATCCTAAAATTCATATGGAACCTCAAAAGACCCAGAATAGCCAGAGCAAACTTGCCTAAGAAAAATAAAGCTAGAAGCATAAAACTTGCTAATTTAAAACATATTTAAAAGCTACAGTAATTAAAACTGTATGGTACTGGCATAAAAATAGACATATCAACAGAGAATGGAATTGAAAGGCCAGAAATAAATCCACACATCTTTGACAAGGGTGCCAAGAACACAAAGTGGGGATCTCTTCAATAAATAATGCTGGGAAAATATGATATGCATGTGCAGGAGAATAAAATAAAATCGTTATCTCACACCATACACAAATATCAACTCAAAATGGATGAAAGACTTAATTAATTAAATGGATTAAAACATCTTAGTTTTATGTCTAACATGTAAGACATAAATAACCAAAAGAAAGCAAGAGTAGCTACACTTATATTAGATAAATATAAGTGTAAAATAAGGCCATAAATGTCTCTAAAGACAAATTAGGTCATTAGGTCTAACATGTAAGACATAAAACTACTAGAAGAAATCATAGGGGAAAAGCTTTTTGACAATGATCTTGGCAATAATTTTTTGGATATAACACAAACAGTGCAGGCAACAAAATCAAAAATAGGCTAATGAAATGGCATCAAACTAAAAAGCTTCTGCCTGGCAAAGGAAATAATCTTTTGGAAATAAGGCAACCTATGTAATGGGAGAGAATATTTGTAAACCATATATCCGATAATAGGTTAGTATTCATAATATATAAGGAATTCATGCAAGTCAACAGCAAAAAAATAAATAACCCAATTTAATCAGGGATAAAAATCCTGAATGAATATTACTCAAAAGAAGACATACAAATGGCCAACTTAAGTTCACTAATCATCAGGCAATGCAAATCAAAAGCACAATGAGATAACACCTTACACCCATTTGAATGGCTACTATCAGAAAGAAGTGTTGGGGAGGATGTGGAGAAAAGGAAATTTGTATATTGTTTGTGGGAATGTAAACTGGTGCCGGCAGACATTATAGAAAACAATATGTAAGTTCCTCACAAAGAACCCATCAATCCCATTCAAAGGAAATGAAATCAGTACCTCAAAGAGATATCTACACTGCCATTGCTCATTTTTGCATTCCACACAATAGCCAAGATATGAAATCATACTAAATTTCCATTGATAGGTGATCAATAAAGAAAACATGATATATAAATCCAATAAAACATGATTCAAGGCTGGGCATGGTGTCTCATGCCTGTAATCCCAGCACTTTGGGAGGCTGAGGTGGGTGGATCACGTGAGTCCAGAAGTTCAAGACCAGCCTGAAAAATATAGCAAAACCCCATCTCTACTAAAAATACAAAAATTAGCCGAGTATGGTGCCACATGCCTGTAGCCCCAGCTACTTGGAAGGCTGAGGTGAATCATTTGAGCCTGGTAGGTCAAGGCTACAGTGAGCCGTGATTGTACCACTGCACTACAGCCTGAGCAGCAGAGTGAGACCCTATCTCTCTCTCTCTCTACATATATATACACATATACATACCTTTAAAAGAAAGCTGAAACACATTTTCCAACAACACAGATGACCTTGGAGGACACTATGCTAAGTGAAATAAGCCAGACACCACGACACGAATACAAATTTTTTTTTTTTTTTTTTGAGACGGAGTCTCTCTCTGTTGCTTAGGCTGGAGTGCAGTGGCGCCATCTTGGCTCACTGCAAGCTCCGCCTCCTGGGTTCACGCCATTCTCCTGCCTCAGCCTCCCGAGTAGCTTGGACTACAGGCACCTGCCACCACGTCCAGCTAATTTTGTTGTATTTTTTAGTAGAGACGGGGTTTAACCATGTTAGCCAGGATGGTCTCGATCTCCTGACCTCGTGATCCGCCTGCCTGCCTCGGCCTCCCAAAGTGCTGGGATTACAGGCATGAGACACCGCACCCAGCCACAAATACAAAATTAATGCTAGTGAGGATGTGGAGAAACAAGATCACTCAAATATTGCTGACAGTAATGTAAAATGGTACAGCCACTCTGGAAAACAGTTGAGCAGTTCCTTAAAAACCTAAACATGCAACTGCCATATAAAACGACAATTGTACTCCTTTAATTTATCCCAGAGAAATGAAAACTTAGATTCACACAAAAACCTATGCATGAATGTTTATAGCAGCATTATTCCTAATTGCCAAAAACTGAAAACTATCCAGATGTCTTCCAATGGGTGAACTGATAAACACACTGTGGTAAAGCCATACCTTGGAATACTACTCAGCAATAAAAGTAGCAAACTATTGATAATGTGCAAAAGTCTGAATCAATCTCCAGCAAATTGTGCTGAATGAAAACAAGCAATTCCAAAAGTTTCCATGCTGTATAACTTAATTTATATAATATTATTAGGCCAGGCACCATGGCTTATGCTTGTAATCCTAGCACTTTGGAGGCTGATGCCAGAAGATCACTTGAGGCCAATAGTTCAAGACCAGCCTAGGCAATAAAGTGAGACCCTGTCTCCACAAAAAAATAGAAAAACTAGCCAGGTGTGGAGGCGTGCACCTGTAGTCCCAACTACTCAGGGGGCTGAGGTGGTAGGATCTCTTGAGCCCAGGATTGTGCCACTGCAATCCAGCCTGTGCAACTGGTCTCCAGCAAGACCTTGTCTCAAATCATAATGCTAATATTATTACTGAAATAACAAAAGTATAAAAATGGAGAATAGAGTAGTGATTGCCAGGGTTAAAAAGAGGCTGAGGATGAGAAGGAAGCAGAGTAGCTACGAAAGGGCAAGACAAGAGATCTTTGTGGCAATGCAGTGTTTTGTGTCTTGACTATATCAATATTGATATCTTGGTGATGATATTGGACTACTACCTGTGCAGGATGGGGAATGCTGAGTAAAGGGTACATGAGCTCTTTCTGCATTATTTGTTATAATTGCATGTAAATCTATAATTACCTCAAAATAAAAACTTTAAAGAAAATTAACAAAATGCATACTAAAGGATACTAAAGGATAAACAAAGACACATTGGGAGAGGAGAGGTGTGAGAAAGCTAAAAGCTCATCTACACACAAGAAACTGGAAAGCAATTACACAATGTCAAAAGCTGGTAAGAAAGATCAGTATAAGCTCATTTTATCAGTCTATCAGTATAAAATCATATTATTTAGAAATATGAGCTGTTCTCAAATAATAAGGATCAAAAGTGGTTGTCTCTGAAGACAGGCCTTGAGAAGGAGAAAAGTAAGAAAGAAGGCAGGTCCTTTTCATCATAAATTCCTCCGTACACTTCTATTAAACAATGTGTTTGCATTACCTTAATTAATTTTTAACACTAAGCCAGTTCAGGGCCTTCTCTGAAGCATACAGTTAGAATGCATGTGAATGTCTTTCTGTTACTGATCATCTCGGTCAATAAATGGCTGAACTTAAACAAGGTCTTAAAGTACCTTTACCCTTGTCCCTTTGTTGTGGATCAGCTCCTTTCCCAGATCAGAAATAAACAAAGGGAAAAGCCCACCTTACTTTCATTCCTCACATTCTGTTGACTTGTTCAACTCACTTGTGATTTTTATTCCCCTGAGTGTTCACAGGAACACTGTCCTCACTCCTTGCCCTCACCCCTCTGAGCTTCCTGATGAATAGGAATTCAATCCCACATTCACTAAGCCTCTTCAGCTTTAACCTTTTCATTCTTCTCTGGCAGAGACCTCTTCTTGAAGAATCCCAAAGCCTCCTCATTCTGAACATCTTAGATCACAAATTAAAATTAATACATCAGTTTCAAGATAGAGTTATATTGTGATTTATTCATAATCGCCCTCCCTTCAATTACCCAGGCATGTATTCACTTTCCTTGGGCTGCAGATCCAAAGAGTGATTGATTTCCAGGATCATGGTGGACACCAGCTCAGGGATAAGGCTTTTCTGGAGGAGAAGGAGCCACCCGTGAGCAGAAGCTACCTTGAATTCATACTCCACAGGTGGAATTAAATGCTTTTGGCACCCACCGTCAACGGGATTTTTAACATATCATGAAAGGAAGTTGAACTAAAAAAGACACATGCAGGAGGAACAAACAGAAGGATCATGGGGTTTTATTCATAGGCATTATGATAGAAAAGGTAAGGTGGTGCCAATGGTTTTACAGTTCAAGTCAAGTAAGATAATTTGTGCCGGAGCCTCAGAGTTGGTTCTCGAGAGAGCTGTATCCTACAATGGAGCAGGGAGCAGTTCAAAAGGCACTGACTGACAGATTCCTCAAAATGTTTGTTCCAATCCTAGGCATAATAAGTGATCCCCTTAAAGCAAAGTTGGTTCCCCAGAACATTCATACCAACAAGAGGGTTTGGACTTCACTAGGAAAACATTGTCTTTCTGGTTTAAAAGTTGGAGGTTAGTATGAATCTTTTCCCTCAAAATGCATCTCTAAGGGAAATAACAAGTGGAGAGTGTGTGAGCCTTTGGCGTGAGCACCCTCCAAAACCTGAGCCCATTCAGATGCTGCATCTCCAAGGCTCTGAGAGATGATCATCCTCTTTACATCCCATTAAAACACTTGTGCTGAGATGATTTCTTCATCTTGGGGAAATAGAGTTGTGAACCTCAAGATGATGCATTGTGTGGGCTGGGCAAGTCTTATTTAACTCACCATCAAATGTTTAACTTTTGGATCACTTTACCCCAGCAGCACAACTGCCTCTTTACAATGCATTTGGTTGAGCTTGGAGCCTCTACATCTGGTTTCGTCCAACTTCAGCTCATTTGATTCTCCATTGTCCAAAGATCACATCTGTGCATTTGAAATCCCCCACCAAATGCCACTACCGGCTCTGGTTCCCACTGGATATAGTGCTTCTCCTAATCAGAGCTGATGCTTTAATGGTGAGAAAAACAGGCATCAAGTATTCAACAAATCTATTCTTTGGCACTTCTTTTAGCTTTTATTAAGGCAAATGTGAACAAGGGCAATGTGAAGTCTAATAAATATAGAGGACAGGAAAGGCTCACGTTGGATTATGGCCAGACCTGCTTTGCCCATAATAGGGCATTTAATTTTTCCTTTATTGATTACACTGTGTTTGCCACAGCAGCCCAGCTTGCCAAGAACATAGCATTATATGAATCCCGAGAGCAGAAAGGACTCAAGGAGTAATACACAAGGAAATTCAAGAAACTTTCTTCAAAACATTGACCATTGAATACCATTTTTCTCAATTTTGAAAGTAAATTTTTTAACAAGTATAAGGCCTCACATTACGTGATGTGAAAAGGCTAAAAAGAGCAATAGAAATTACATTCATAAAAGTGCATTGCCAACATACAACAAAGGCTTTGGCTTGTTCTGTGCCTGTAGGGATGTAGACATGGCTAGGAGGGCTGCCTGGTGCTAATCCTCAGCTCCCTGGAGATGCCCATCCCTGGGCACTGGCTTGAAAATAAAAATTTAAACCTCTCTGATGTTGGACATGATATGAACTTAAGCCTTACAAGTTGAGTATCTGTGCATGTGGATATGTATATGTGAGTGTGGACTTTGATGGGTGTGTGCCTATGTGAGATCTACTCCTTTTCCCTGATTATTGTCTGTCCTGGTCATATTCTCATACATTTCTTACCCCCTCAGACCCTCTTGGTATAAAAGGAGTACCTATTGACTTAAAAGAAAAATTTTAATTTTAGAACATTAAATTCCATTGGCATTAGTGATTAACAGACTCACAGGTCCTTGCTCATCAGACATCAAGAAATCAGAGAAGTCCATGTCTCAGGACTCTTAAAAATAAGATTAACCTCTCTATTTTTTTTAAATGCTCTCTTCCAATAAGTAGAGTATTTGGAGCTTAACAATCATGTATTTACTATTTTGGTAGCTTTTAATCTAATATTAAAATGGTTCTGTTCAAAACATTTGGGACTATTTTAATATACCATTTGCTTAATACAATCACACAAACATGTTCTCAATAGGTACGTATTTTATTCCCTCCTAAAGGCACAAAGGGAGGAGGGAGACTTGGCTGCTCTTTGCTGTAGAGCCCAAAGGCATGAACCATTGAGGTACAACAGTTTGAAAATACACATGGGCTCTTTTTTGGTGCACATTTGGTTTCCATTTGCTTGAAATAGTTTTGTAGCCTAATAAAAAAAGAACCTACATTTTTTATATAGGGAAGTTAACTGGCTGTGGTTGGAAGACTTTTTTGTTTTTTACTCAGTTATTTTAAGGATATTATCACAATAATGCCCAGCACTCCATTAGAGTGATGGAAATGAGCACTGACTTGATTTAGTATGTTTTATTTTTCATCATCTAAAACACCAAATGCCAACACTCACATATGGGGTTATGGCATATGTAAAATAGGAAAGCATTTTCTAGAAAGCAGTCGTTCTTCTATAGCATAATATTCCAAGGTTGCCATCATTCTTTAACCAACTCCCTAAAAGAAATAGTAAATGGTCAGGGATTTTTTTCATGCATAAAACTACCATAAACTCTAATCAAATGGATGCTTGCTTAAGGATTTGAATTCCAGAGTATCTCTCATGCAGAATAAGTTAAGAGCTAGTCTGGGTTATTGAGTAAGGGAAGCTCACAGACCTAGCAGAAGTCAGCACAGATGAACATTCAAAAGTTCACAATTTCCAGGCTTAGGTCAGTCCTTAGGATTTCACAAGCACAGATGGAATGTTTCTAAATACTTCTACTCAATGTTTAGTGTCCTAAAATATCAACTAATAAGCACCACTGGAAGGATTTCTTAATTCATGAGTTCCAAATATACCCAGAATTTGGCATTTAGAATCCCCATGATCCAGGTACTTAAAAACTCACCTGTTCATATTCAATCAGACATCTATTCTTACAGATGTTCATTTATTTGAAATATAAATTGATGTTCAGCAGAAAGCAGATTTCTCAAGAAGTAACCATAGTGGCCTAACAACAAAGAGGTAATATTTTGTAGACCAGTGTGCATCTTTCTCATTGCGGGGATTACAACAACATGAGTTCCTCTCTAGCCATCCTCTTCAGGAGTGTTGTAGGAAGGTAGACAATTCCCAGGCATGGTGGCTCATGCCTGTAATCTCAACACTTTAGGAGGCCAAGGCTGGAGAATAGCTTGAGCCCAAGAGTTTGAGACAAGCCTGGGCAACATAGTGAGACCCCATCTCTACAATAGTTTTTTAAAAAGCAAGGGGACAACAGATGCTAACGCACTTGGAGAAAAACATTCTACCTTCATAAAATAATGGCTGCCAGTGAGTCCTTTTTATGTGGTACTCTTCAGCTTGCCTTCCCCTTCACAGCAATGCTGTTAAGACAGGTATCATTCCCATTTTGGAGGAATAAATGGAGTTACCTAGAGGGCAAGTGGCTTCCCCAAGACACATAAACTAGAAAGCAGAGTACTGGGATTTAGCTTGAAGATGCTGCTAAATTATTCTCACTATCCATGAGCTTAAGTCTCCCCTTTGTGCCTGGAGGGATAAGGGGAAGGGGACCATTCTACCTTTCTCACAGACATTCTCTCCTACTCCCATCTTTCTATTTCCAGCTAACTCCTGACCCTACTCATGTGGCCAAAGAAGAGGCTAAATTGAGCTGAGTGAGAGCAGGTGTTGGAGGAGGCAAAGAACGGAGAGCATTTCCTCAGTCACGGAATTCTCTGTGATTGATTTGGGGTGGTCATGGCGTTTCCTTCACCTGAACAGCAATCTTGAAGCATCGTCAGTGGTCCGTAACAAGTTCATATGGTCTGGGCCTTCTCTAGCCTTTTATGTTTCCTTCCAGCATTATCCAGGTGGATGCCGCCTTTGGGTTTCTGGTGTAAGTCTCCTGCACAGTACCCTGAAATGTCGGGATTTATCAGTAGTCTCAGCAATGACAAAGCCCACCTGGATTTCTGTTTTTTGCTTTTATTTCCAGCTTGTTTTTCCTATTAAGCGTGATCACTCCCTTTCTTCTCCAATGGAAGATCAGCTCGACTTGGGGAAGATGGTTCACTCTGTGTTCACAGATTCAAAACACTAGAGCCAGGAAATGGAAGGAGGTGAACATAGAAGATGGCCAAACTAGCCGCATTCGGCATAGCAATCTTCATAAACTGTCAGAGGCAGTGCTTGCAGTGTGGCTACAGCCGCACTAGGCAACACAGTAATTGACACGCAAGAAGAGCTCAAAAAAGATTTGCTGAATGAATGATCACACAAAACACGAATTCTATAGACGAAATAGAAACAGAATGAGGCTGACCATTGCTGCTTCTATTTGGAATGGTATTGTTTCATGGAAGGATGTGGGTTCATGCATAAGCCACATCAGATAGCTCACTTTTCATTTCCCTGGAGTTAAAACATGTGGCTCTTCAAAGTCACACACACAAGGCTGCAGAAACCCAATACACTGGACAAGAGGCTATAGTCGTAAGTCCTGGGACTCTCGCCATATGAAAACACCCTCCCGTCCTGCAAGCTTTCTGCCTCCTCAGATGGGGGCTTGGATCAAGTGCTCTGCTGCCCCGGTCTCTCCAGCTTTGAGATGCTGTTATTCTCTGATCTTGGTTTTGGCTTTAGCACTAAGTTATAATATATTGCTGAGGTCATTGTTTATTCTACCACATGGTTGTAGTGGCCTCATTTTATAAATGAAGGAACAAAGAACAAGAAAGTTCATGTAGAGTCCAAACTCACACTATGGTTTTATGCTGAGGCCAGGGCAATGACACAAGATTCAGTGTGGGTGGTGAGTGTGAGTGTGTGTGATGTGTGCTGTGTGTGGTGTATGTGTGTGTGTGTATATATATATTTGTGTGTGTGTGATTGTGTGTGTATTGTGTGTATGTAGTATGCATGACTGCATGTATGGTGTGTGTATGTGGTATGTGTGACTGCATGTGTCGGGGGGGATTGGGGGGTACGTTTCAACCTCTGCTGAAACAGCAGTTCAGGTGATAGAAGCCTCCTGTTCAACCACAAAACAGATTGTTTTCCTCCAAATTCCTCGGACATTGTGGAGCCCTGAGCCGGGATGACTATCTCCACCATGGAGAGGGAAAAGTTAACCTGAAATCAACGTTCAGGAGAGTTGCAAGTAATCTCCCTCAGTGGCAAACTAACACATGGAAGGCACTCACAAGAAGCATTGAATAGATGCCTCCGATATGGAATTATACATGCTACTTTATGCACAAAGCCAGGCTGCCTGAAAGTTCCTTCTAAAGTTTTAAAAAGAGTGTGAATCTGTGCTGCAAATTTGAAGGCAGTTCCAATTCGGACAGAAAGCTCCCTCTGCTGGCTCCAGAGCTCCCCTTTTTCTTAGCGTTAGTGCAACATAGTCCACCTGCGTTAGGGCGCAGCCGAAGGACATGGGATCATGGCATGTATGTGCTGAATTAGCAATACCTGGAATGACAGGCCATGGCTCAGAAAGGACACCAAAGGAAAAAGGAGCAAGTGGCCTTTGGCCAGGGAAGGAAATGCTACTGACACAGCCAGAGCCACTGCTCAAAAAATAGTCTTGCACTCCAGCCTGGGCGACAGAGCGAGATTCCGTCTCAAAAAACAAAACAAAACAAACAAAAAAAAGAAACAGCATCTGCACAGATGAAACACTCAAGTTATCCCCTCCATCCTACAATTCACTCTGACTGAAGCATTTGAGCACAAATTATACTCTCCAAGTTTTCTTAGGAACTTATAGTAAATAGAAACTCAAGCTAAAGTTCATCTCAGGAATCTGTCAACTTTACAGACAATGTTTATTTGGAATAAACTCCCTCTCCACGGTAGAGATAGTCATCCCGGCTCAGGGCTCCACAATGTCCAGGGAATTTGGAGGAAAACAATCTGTTTTGTGGCTGAACAGGAGGCTTCTATCACCTGAACTGCTGTTTCAGCAGAGGTCACAATGTGCCACACACACACATGCAGTCACACACACCACATACACACACCATACATGCAATCATACATACTACATACACACAATACACACACAGTCACACATATATATATATACCACACACACCACACATCACACACACTCATACTCACCACCCTACGTGTTTGTACACACATGCACATGCAACCACAGACCCCATACACTGATTCTTACCACTCACACGCACACAGTCACACATGCTTATCCACACATGTTCACACCACACACCCACAAAGTCAAGCACATTTTACTTTCCAAAGTTTTAAAGTTTGTATGCTCAAAGTTAAAACTAGGATTTTATTTGGTAAGTACTCCACACCCCACTCATGCCCAAAGATTTTTGAATGATGCCTTCTGACAGATTTGAAATTCCTGAATAACTCATTCCTTAAGAGGTCACTCTAACCTCTGAAACAGATTTTGGGGGAAAGAGAGTGCCAGAAATCACTCAGCCTAGTGAGGCCAGTTTTACAAGTAGGTGGAAAAGGTGAATATTGAAAGGTATAATTACCAGAGTTCAAACAAGTGTTTCAACCCTCAGAAGCCTCTGCTACCCTCTTCCTATAGCCTAAAATATAGAATTTAAGCTCTACTTTTTTTGGTCTAAAGCCATGTGACCCTTTTAAAGGGACATGTTAGTCAAGGAGTACAAGGTTTCAGTTTTGTAAGATGAATAAATTCTAAGATCTTACTTATAACATGGTGACTGGAGTTTCCAAATCTGTATGAATCCTTGAAATTTGCTAAGAAGTTGGTCTTTGGTGTTCACACACACACACACACACACACACACGCAACTACAGGAGGCAACAGATATGTTAATTAACTTGATTAAAGTGATCATTCCACAATGTATATCAAAGCATCAGGCTGTGTACCTTAAATATATACAACTTTTATTTGTCAATTATACCTCAACAAACCTGGAAAAATGAGATAAAAAGAAATAATGACTTAGACCAAGAGGTTATTAGATACTCTCTCAAAAACAGATTTGTTGGAGGCAGGAGGAGCAAGGGAAGGAAGGAACCCTAAGACATTGGACACCACATCTAAAGAGAAGTTGGGGGAGGTATGACAGTACCAAGTGGGAGATGACTTCTAGAATGAAGAGCCTTGAAATTGCTAACAGGAGGCTTGGATCAGCTCACGGTGTTGCTGAGCCAGGATGTGGTTTGGGGTTATTAACGAGCACTGATGGCTCTTCATTGCCACATACTGAGTGCTGTGCCATGGGTCAGATACTGGGCCCATTTCCCTATCACAGAATCCTCTCACAATCCTGTGAGGAAGAGACGAATCTCTCAACTTACAGATAGAAAACTAAGGTTTGGTACCTTATCCAGGGTTACGGACCTTTGCTCTAGGAAGTAGAATCACCTAAGTGCCCTAATAGGGACTGCTCAAATAGCCATGAATGGAGTCATTATTATTTTTCTACTGTTTTCACCACAAACAAGACTAATTCTGAATAATAAACTCCAGAACAGTATCCTGTGAGTACCAACACATTCTTCCAAGGTAATCCTTCAACCCTCCCTTTAGTGATGAAGATTTTGAAGGCCAGAGGGGGCCAGTAGCGAAGCAGCATTGCTCACGAGATGCACAAGCTGCCCCCACCCCTCATTAGGGCAGGACGAAGAGCCAGCCACGATTCTAGAAAAGAAACTAGGTGGGGCACAGTGGCTCACTCCTATAATCCCAGCACTTTAGGAGACTGAGGTGGGAGGATCACTTGAGGTCTGGGTTTCGAGACTAGCCAGGCCAACATGGTGAAACCCTGTCTCTACTAAAAATACAAAAATTAGCTGGGTGCCACCGTGCCTGTAGTCTCAGCTACTTGGGAGGCTGAAGCTGGAGAATCGCTTGAACCTGGGAGGCAGAGTTTGCAGTGAGCCAAGATTGTGCCACTACACTCCAGCCTGGGCAATAGAAAGAAACTCCATCTCAATTAAAAAAAAAAAAAAAAAGAAACCAAAATGCACAGTAAATAAAGTATGATTTTTCACAATTTCAAGAACAAAATTGGCATAGGATGGTATATATAATTCCACAACTACATTAATGTTTATAACTGAAGAAACACTCATATATCAGCATTTTCATTGTATTGTATAGTTTTCCCATTGAATGCATTTGTTTATTTTGCTAATTAAAAAAAAAAATGTTGTGCAGTTAGAAGTTTCCAGAATCTACAAAATAGATATGAATCAATTATAGTAAAATAGCAATTACATTCTAATGTGAATGAAAAGTTTTGTTCTAATTTTCATGAGCACTACCTCGATTTAGCCCTCAAGACTGAAGTTTTCAAAGTTGAGGGCCCTCCTTTGTGTAAGTAAATCAGGAAATATGCTGAGAAGCATTTACAACCCACACGAAAGGGACTATTGTGAAATACATTGACTTGGTAATTGCTATGAGGAGTTGCTTTGCTATTTTGATCTTTGCATGGTAAAACTCTTCCAAATGTTTCTAAAGAAAGAGAGCAGTGTATGAAGTACACCTGCACGTTATGCACATGTACCCTAGAACTTA
>NW_016804232.1:4613289-4616395 GCF_001698545.2 Rhinopithecus bieti
TAATTGAACAAACTTTTCCTAAATATGTAAAAGTTACACTGTACATTTAATAAATTAAACTTATAAATAAGAACTTCAAGTTTTCTAAAATGATCTCATATTTACAAACAAAGCTATTTCAACTTAGAAATTACAAGTTTCAATCAATTACTCAATTACACATTTTAATTTATTGATAAGTTTGACTAGCATTCTAATAGACAAAATCTTATAAACATATTCAGATGCCTTATTACAAAAATATTAACATTATGTTTTGATTCTCTTACAGATTTTGATGTTAATCTAAATCTTTTCTGGGTAAAATGCTAACCAACTAAAATACAATATGTCACTCTCCAAAATGTAAGGAATACCTTCTTAACAGCTAGAAGTTCTTAACAGCTGAAAGTATCAAGTCTGATACAAACTGAATTCTTGTCAGTGATACAAATGGGCCACTTCAAACCGAATGGACAGACTATAACAGGGACTTCACAGCATAATGAAGGGGCTGATATCACAGAGAACCTATGTCCCATAAAATACAGTTTCCCCAAAATGAATGAAAATCTCAATGAAAAACTGCTACTACCCTCACTTAAGCTGTTACATCACTTAACCGAGCTTTTTCATTCCTTTCCTTTACACAATATTTAAATGTCTTTCCAAAAGTTGCAAAGACCTTGAGCTTGACAGACTCTTGCACTTTTTTTCATATTAACCCTGTCTCTTAGGGCCACAGAACCTTTATAGATTATAAGATGGCATCTAATCAAATATTTATTTATTTCTAGTTAGTTATAGCATAGTTATGAAAAACAGATTTTGCAATCAAATTTGCATGGACTGAAATCCCAGCCCTGCCGTTTTCTAATTAGGTGACCTTGGGCAAGATACTTAAAGTTTCTGGGTCTCAGTTTTCTCATCTGTGAAAAGTATTATTTTGATATTTGTTGTGAGATTTAAATAAGTTAATATAGAAAAAGACATTAAGACAGTCCCGGGCACATACATTATATAAGCATTCGCAACCATATATTGTTGCTCTTTCATGAGATAGAACATTCTCTTGATAGACTGTCTGCCCATTTTGTAATATTCAATAATTGTCCATAAGATGTGCCTGGTAAAAGTTTCTAGCTTAGGCCTTGTGTATTTCTCTATTAATTCAAATCTTACTGAAGTGTAATTATTTTTTATAAAAGAGGAAAATGATCATTCTAAAGTTTTGTTGGAGCACTAGGCCTTTTTGCTTAGCCAAAGGCAACTTCTCCAGGCTTAGCCTGGGAAGTCTGGGAAGTCTGAAGCATGGGAGAGGGTGGACCCATGGACTGGCTCACTCAACATCCATCCGAGACTCTTCTCATAGGTCTCCCCTCACACAGAGGTGAAAAGCTGACCACCTGCTATGGTTTGGATATGGTTTGTTTGTCCCCACAAAATCATGCTGAAACTTGATTCTCAATGTGGCTGTGTTGTGGGGTGGGGCCTAGTGGGAGGTGATTGGGTCATGGGGCAGATCCCTCATGAATGACTTGGTGCCATTCTCATGGTAGGGAGTTCTTTCTTTCACAGGACTGGATTGTTTCTTGAGGGAAAAATTAGTTCCCACAAAAGTGGGTTGTTATCAAGCCAGGATGCCCCCTCGGGTATGGTCTCTCTTCTCACATGTCTGCTTCCCCTTTGACCTTCTCCACCATGTTTTGATACAGCACAAAAGCCCTCACCAAAAGTTGAGCAGATGCCAGCGCCATGCTTCCTGTACAGCCTACAGAACCATGAGCTAAATAAACCTCTTTTCTTTATAAATTAACCAACCTCAGTTATTCTTTTATAGCAACACAAAACAGACTAACATACCACCACGTTCTTAAACTCCCTTGAAACTAGGGTCTGCCCAGTGATGTGGGCTCCACAAATGAGGTGCACCCATACATGTGTTGGAAGGTGGCAGCAAAGATGGAGGAGATCCGTGGTCCTTATGCTGCTTCTCCTCTTTCTTCTACAATCACAGAAGTGGAAATGTTGGGCTGAAGCAGAGATTCCAGTCCCTAGTCCCTGATTTTGTTAGTGTTGAGAACTAGCAAAAAAAAAGAAAAACACACACACAAAAAAATGTTGCTTTCTTCCTTTCTTCACTCGAAAATTTCTTGTTTGGTCCCCAGGCCATGCACAGTCTAGAGCAGTGGTTCTCAACCAGGGGAAATGTCCCATCCTCCAAGGGGACATCTGGCAATATCTGGAGACATTTTTGATTGTTGTGAGCAGGTATCAGGTGGGGTTGGGATGGAGATGACATTGGTATTTACTGGGTAGAGGTCAGGGATGCTGCTAAACATCCTACAATGGACAGGCCAGTCTTCACAACAAAAAATTATCCAGTCCAAAATGTCAATAGTGCAGAAGCTAGGAAATGCTAGCACCTTACCCTGTGTTCTGTATCTGCTTACTAAGTGGCTGTTTAGCTCCATGAGTGTGCTTGTATTGAACCCCACAAGATGAAGCGATGACAAGTAAAAAGTGAAATTGGAGGAGAGCATGAGATGACTGTAAGGAGCAGAAAAACTTCCTGGGATTGTGTGTATTTTGTTAGTTTATTGATGAGTTAGTATGCATTTAATTCAAGTGAGTGAATTCAAGTGAGCAAGTGTTCTAAGAGTAAAAAGATGGAGGGAATTTTGAATATGTTACAAAGCTATTGAAATCATCCCCAGACCCTTACCACCCAAAATGTGGTCCAGAAACCAACCCCACTGGCACCACCTGAGAGTTTGTTAGAAATGAAGACACCCATGAAGGGCTGTTGAATTTTGTCAAAGGCCTTTTCTGCATCTACTGAGATAATCATGTGGTTTTTGTCTTTGGTTCTGTTTATATGCTGGATTATGTTTATTGATTTGAGTATGTTGAACCAGCCTTGCATCCCAGGGATGAAGCCAACTTGATCATGCTGGATAAGCTTTTTGATGTGCTGCTGGATTCGGTTTGCCAGTATTTTATTGAGGATTTTTGCATCGATGTTCATCAGGGATATTGGTCTAAAATTCTCTTTTTTTCTTGTGTCTCTGCCAGGCTTTGGTATCAGGATGATGCTGACCTCATAAAATGAGTTAGGGAGGAGTCC
>NW_016804232.1:4617901-4635030 GCF_001698545.2 Rhinopithecus bieti
ATGGGATCTAATTAAACTAAAGAGCTTCTGTACAGCAAAACAAACTACCATCAGAGTGAACAGGCAACCTACAGAATGGGAGAAAACTTTTACAATCTATTCATCTGACAAGGGGCTAATATCCAGAATCTACAAAGAACTTATACAAATTTACAAGAAAAAAACAATCCCATCAAAAAGTTTGCAAAGGATATGAACAGACACTTCTCAAAAGAAGACATTTATGCAGCCAACAGACACATGAAAAAATGCTCATCATCACTGGCCATCAGAGAAATGCAAATCGAAACCACAATGAGATACCATCTTACACCAGTTAGAATGGCGATCATTAAAAAGTCAGGAAAAAACAGGTGCTAGAGAGGATGTGGAGAAATAGGAACACTTTTACACTGTTTGTGGGACTGTAAACTAGTTCAACCATTGTGGAAGACAGTGTGGTGATTCCTCAAGGATCTAGAACTAGAAATACCATTTGACCCAGCCATCCCACTACTGGGGATATACCCAAAATATTACAAATCATGCTGCTATAAAGACACATGCACACGTATATTGTGGCACTATTCACAATAGCAAAGACTTGGAACCAACCCAAGTGTCCATCAATGATAGACTGGATTAAGAAACTATGGCACATATACACCATGGAATACTATGCAGCCATAAAAAAGGATGAGTTCATGTCCTTTGAAGGGTCATGGATGAAGCTGGGAACCATCATTCTCAGCAAACTATCGCAAGGACAGAAAACCAAACACCACATGTTCTCACTCATAGGTGGGAATTGAACAATGAGAACACTTGCACACAGGAAGGGGAACATCACACACCAGGGCCTGTCGTGGGGTGGGTGGAGTGGAGAGGGATAGCATTAGGAGATATACCTAATGTAAATGACAAGTTAATAGGTGCAGCACACCAACATGGCACATGTATACATATGTAACAAACCTACACATTGTACACATGTACCCTAGAACTTAAAGTAAAATTAAAAAAAAAAAAAGAAATGAAGACACCCGAGTCCTACCTCTGAGATTTTTAATGAGAATCAACATTTTTAACAAGACCTCCACTATGCCAATATGCACATTGAAAATGTACTGCATAGGCAACACCAGCAGGTGTGTATGAATTGGAGAGACAACTTTTAATTGACAAGAACTTGGATAACGAATTGCATGGTATCATACTTTTGCTCCCTGGCTGGTAAAATGCAGAATTTCAACATGAGACACAAATCAGAGTAACTTCAGATCTGCTTTGTTTTATATCTGATTGCTACTTAATCACCAGTGTCCTGGAACACATCGATTATTTCTTTCTCCCTCTATTAAGTATTCAATGATCTGCAAACAAGCTCCTGAAAAGATACCACTTAAAGAGACCCTATGGTCCTTTTGTAATATGACTCATTTCGCCCCTTATTGTTCCTCTTTGTAAGAAAGATGTTTAGTCCGGAGCATTGGGTGTACTATTTAAAAATGTGAAAGGCTATTTATTAGACAGAGATTATATCTCCCCAACAGAAATATTCCCAGCACTGCCACCCACGCACATATACACACCACTCCTTGTCTATACCCCAAAGAGATTTTGTAGTCAGTACTTCTTGGCAGCCCTCACTTTGCTCCTCCAGAGATCACACATCGACTGTGGTTCCACACATCACTAAATTACCTCTGCAGGGATTCTGCAGGAACATCTGCCAAGAGTAAGACCATGGCAGAGGCAAATGGGTGGTTTTCAAACTCTGTTTCCTGGAGCCCTAGTATTCCTTAGGGCAGTCTCAGGGGTTGAGGGAAAGTTGAGTAGTGGGGTTTATCAGAACTTCCACTCCCACTCCATCAAGAGCACTTGTATTTGTATCTGTTTTAGAGATTGGGGTGTATGAAATTGCATTTGAAAAATGCAGACTGTTTATAAGAAACATCTGAAGGACACTGGAGCAGATGATTGCTAAGATTTAGTCAAGATCCATTATTCTTTAACCTGAAGAAACAGAACGGTAACCAAAATATGAAAAAATGCTTACCCTTAACAATAATCAAACACAATTCCATTTTTTAATTGTTATTATGAAAAGCATCAAAAAACACCTACAGTTCATCGGGGTATGATGTAACACATTCAAATATATGTGTGATGGATTATAAAATGACATAAAATTTTTGAGTAGTTAGATAATATTCATAAAAATCTGAAAGATTATGCATATCCTCTTATATAGCAATCCCACATAACTCTTTCATAGAGAAATATTCAAAACTGATTAAAAATTATACTCACTAACATATTATTACAGTGCTATTAATTACATGAGAAAAATGGAAAGCAATCTAAACTCCAAGATAGTGCAATTATTCAGATATGATTATGATAGCTATGTAATGACATAAGAAATGCTTATGACATCATGTTAGTTAAAAAATACAATACAGAAAGTGTGTAAACTATGCATTTAAAATTTCATTATATATTTTAAAAAGAGCAAAACATTCAGAGGAATTGTATAGATTATGAGATTATCATTCATCTTTTTTGACACTATTTTCTAAATTTTGTGCAATTTGAATATTACTTATAAGGAAAAAAATATTTTGAACGATCTTAACAGACTTCAGTGATCCACCATTAAAGATGTATCTTCAAACTTTTATGTAACAGCCACCATCCTAGGCACTTGACATTTTAAAAAGAGAATAAAGCAGCTCTCATCACTTAGTCAACTAAAGAAAACTTTTGACAAGGTAAGTATGCCTAAATGTGTGTACATAGCACTGCAGGGACCCAGTGAAGGAATTAGAATAAAGAATTAGCTGAAGGAACTAATTCTATCAGAGTGAACCTCAGAATGTATTATCTGTATATTAACGATATGACACATAGGAATTCATTTCTTCCTTTGTAGTATGTGTCCCCTCACCCCACCCAAAAAGGCGTAAAAGTGCTGAAGGCAGACTTGACTCTATATAGAGAGAGTAACATGGGCAGCAATTTTAGTCTTACTTGTGGAGACTTTTATGCATACAAGAAACAGGGTCGAAGGACAGGACTTTGGAAAGCAAGGACTCACTGTCACTGGGCCATGCTAGAGAGGTAATGCCAGAGGGTTAAAACAGGTACTTCCCAGATAACCAAACAAAAACAAAGGCAGCATCACATCAGAGACTCTAGGACACCTGGTGATTTCTGATGCCCTTCTATCTGGGCATGGCCTTTTTAATTTAATGCTTATAAAGTAGACCCCTGACCTGAATTTATAAGTTGAAGGATTATTATGTATGCCAGTAGTTTGTTGGGAAATGGGAAGTGGAAAGGGACTTACCCTAGAAAATTTATCTAAAGACAGAAAAAGTTTTAGACCTTAATCTAATAGATAACATCAGGCCAGCAAACAGCTCACTGGCTTCCTTTTCCACACATCTTCCTCATTGTTCATTTTCATGCGGGCTTGATGCTTGATTCAACTGGGAATAGATTAGCTAATTACTAATTAGGGTTAAATGATCATCCCTAATTTGCTGTTTTGTGGTATATGGTGAGTCATTTGTATTAACTGCTTAATACACTTACTGTGTGCAAGTACTGTGCTGGGTTTTTTACAGGTTAAATTCATTAAACTAGAAAAGATCATCTATGTTAATTGCCATAAGAAATGTCTGAGGTAGTTGTTATTAATTCCATTTTGCAGATTAAAAGATGGAGGCTTGGGAAACAAATAACTTGGCCATGGCACAGGGCGAGTAAGTGGCCAGCTACAAAGTAGACTTAGGTGTGAGTGGGCCCAATGCCCCTGATCTTTCCGCCATGTCAAGTAACCAGCATTCTGGGAGAGCTAATGGGTGGCAGTCCTCAAGTCCTTGTGAAGGTACTGTCTCAGCAGCACCAGCTGGGCTGAACAAAGAAAGGAAGTGTAGAACAATTTCAGTGCACAGGGCACAGGGCACACTGCTGCTTGATCTTCCCAGCAGATCTATAAGTTGGTTCATTGTGCCTGGTCCCTTTCTCCTCCTCAACCTCAGGAGCTGAAAAGTAGCCTCTCTTCATAAAATGTCTGGGATACACCCAGTTTATGGCCTTGCAATATCATTTCTCACCAAGGGAACCAGAAGAAATGACTGATTCCAGGGCTGGGCCAAAAAAAAGTCCAAGATGAGCCTGGCACGTCTTGCCATACCAAACTGCAACAAAGCTCTTGGTGAGTACCAGGATCATGACCAAAGTACCCAAAAGTCGATCTGAATAAATCCCCACTGGGCAAAGATAGCACAGTAACTGCAACGGGTTGAAACACAAATATGCTTAAATCCATGAATTCATAATGATACCACAACAAAAACCTTATTGGTCACCTTTGGCAGATGCTGATAAAGACATACCTGAGACTGGGTAATTTATAAAGAAAAAGAAGTTTAATAAACTCACAGTTCCCCATGGCTGGGGAGGCCTCACAATCATGGCAAAAGGCAAGGAGGAGCAAGTCACATCTTACATGGCAGCAAGCAAGAGAAGAATGAGAACCAAGCAAAAAGGATTTCCCCTTATAAAACCATCAGAGCTCGTGAAACTTATTCACTACTACAAGAACAGTATGGGGGAAACCGCCCCCGTGATTCAATTATCTCCCACCCAGTCCCTCTCACAACACATGGGAATTATGGGAGCTACAATTCAAAATGAGATTTGACTGGGGACACAGTCAAACCATATCACTAGGTAATCAGCATATTGTTGAGAAAAAGCATATAAATACAAGGAAAGCCTCAAACATTTACCCTGTCTCTCTTATAACATCTGAACCTAAGACAGCCAAGTAGTTGATCAAACAAAGTCTCTTTATAGAAGTGTTCCAGTTAATGAAAAGAATTAGCGAATCACAACATGATAAAAAGAGACACAAGTATAGGTTAAATAGATAGATTATAAATAATAGATGATAGATGACAGAGAGATAGAGAGAGAGAGAGAGAGATGCCATCTATCCAAGCCTCTTAACTATAAACACCCAATTTATAAGAGACAGGAAAACATGTAAAACAATCACCACACGTGAACAACAAAATCAAAATTGTGAGAAATTCTCCAGGACAAAAGACTCAGTTTCTTTATCAACAATAACACATGAATCATGAGAGACATAGAAGAAATGTCAACAAATCACAATGTTTAGGCGATATTTGGATTGCAATTGAAACAAACTATTGAAAAATTTACCTTACCATCGCAAAGCAGATGAGAAAGAAAGAAAATGAAATAATTTAAAAATTACCTGATAATCAGAAATCTGGGAACACTGGATAGTCGATGCTAAGGAATTAATGATGTGAGTGTGACAATAATATTGTGTTATCTTATCTTTGAGACGCACATATCAAAGTATTCCAATGTGATGTCTGAGATTTAGTTCAAAATAACATTGAAGAGGGTAGAGTTGAAACAATATTTCCCAGGCATTGATAATTTTAATTGTGTATGGTATGTATGAATAAGTAATGATACGTTGGATCCACTGTACTGTTTTCTCTATATATTTGGAATTTTCAATAATATAACAGCTTTTTTTAAAACGCGAAGACTCCTATGAAATAGCATCCTTTATCTTCCAAACTTGGGGACAAATTAAATTTAGTAATATTAGAAGATCTGACCCGAAGCAGTGGCTCACGCCTGTAATCCCAAACACTTTGGGAAGCAGAGGCAGGAAGATCTCTGGAGACCAAGAGCTCAAGACCAGCTTGGTCAACATAGCGAGAGCCCATCTCTTTGTTAAAATAATAATTTTTTTTAATTTTCTTAATAAAATAGAGCAAATGCAGTCTAGGGCTTATTTGCAAATCTAATCCTTTCTTTAGCTGCAGAAACGACCTGTTCCACACAAGCCATAAAACATAACGTTGCAATGTTCTTCTACTTAAATTTAAACTGTCACTAACTTTTTGGTGCCACCTCAGATGACTAGATTTGGTGGTCTTGTCGGAAAAGGGGCGTACATTTGGCCAAAACGTGACTATCGTCCTTGCCTCTCCATTAACATAAGGAGAGGGGCGACCGGGCTGTACAGAAAAGGCTTAAAGCTCCCCTGTGTGGTCAGTGTGGGTTAAAACAAGCCGTGCCTCTCGCTCCACGCATGTGAGTAGCTGAGTGCCTTCTTATCCCTTCAGTCCTAAGGGCAGCCGTAGCCACAGATTTTTTGGGAATTCATTTTGCTAGATCTGATACCCTCTTAAAGGTTAATCCAAACTTCCCATCCTAATAATATAATAAATTAATTTCTCAAGAAATTCTTTTTCTTTGGAAGAGAACAACCACCCAAAAATCTTCAATAACAGTATTTCTAAAATGTTTCGATACTTCATATGTGTTTTCAGTCTTAGGTGTCAACTTTTGCAGAGACACAACAGAGTTCACAAAGACACATGAAGTGCAGTTGATATGGAAGGAAGAAAAATGCAAATGAGGTTGGGGAAAAGAAGAGAAAAATAATTCATTAAATAAAACAAAGCAAGAAAAGGGCCTGGCATCGACCAGTGATGTGAATGAACTGAGTAGTATAATTAGCACAAATGTCTGTGACTGCAGTTGGAAGGAAGGGAAGAGAAGGATGGAAGGAAGGGTAGGGCGATAAATCCAAAACTACCAGAATCTCACCTCCGTACAATGTGACTTCAACTCTCTGATCTTGCTTCTCCAGAAAAAAAAAGAATAACCTCACCCCCACATCCCACCCAAGTGTACCCCGATGTGGTTATTCAATGACTGGGCCTCTGAAAAGCATCTGGCACATAGCAAGAATCTACTATTAATTCTCTTTTCTCCTCTTCCTGCATCTGGGCTGTCACCTTATGCTCCTAGTTCCTGGGTCCCTGCCTAGCTACCCTTCCCAGTACACCCCAGGATAAGCTCTTCCACGCATCTTTTAAGGCAAGGGTGTAGATGGGGTTCAGTATATGCAAACGATATCTACTGCCACACACGTGGAGTCCCCTCTGCGAGATGAACTTTTGCTCCAGGGTCTGCAGATCTGTAGGTTGCACCTCGGAGCAACAAATGACGGCAGTGCCCCTTTATGGGGTCCAGTTCCACCTGCATCAGAGTCATCCACTCTGTTCTTTAAAGGCAGATTCCTGGGTAGGAAGCCCAGGAATAAACACAGTTAGCCAACTCTCCAGACGATCTGATGCACAGTAGAGTTTGGGAACCACTTATAGAGTGGGAATGAGATAAACAGGCTAGAATCACAAAGTTTGGGGGCTTTTTTCACGCAAATATTTGAAAATATTAATTGTTCAGCTCGTTACTGATCAGAAATATGTCCAGATTAAAATATCACATAAAAAGTAACACTGGTTCACAGTCCTCTATCTGAAATTCTGAGGCCCACAAAGCCCTCACAGCTACGTTAAAACAAATTGATGTGGCTGCAAAACCTGAACTGGACTGATGAGAGACTATTCATATTATTTACATATCTCACCTGATGCAACTATTTGTGTTTCACTGCTGAAATATTTATATTTTTAGAGGATGCTGCCCCAAATACAATTAGGACTATATAACACATGTTATATGCCTTTTCCTGAAATTCAAAATATTCTGAAATCCAAACTACATCTGGCTGCAAAGGCTTGAGATACGGGATTGTAGATCTGTTCTAAAAAAGAATGGAGTATATTAAATACTTTCTTCTCAAGCAACTGTTCTTTATTGTACCCTGGTTAACGCTAGTTTCTTCCCACTCCTTTGGAAGCGTATGAGGCCTCCTAGCATCAGAAACATCCTAGAGCTCTCTTGGAGGAGCTGCTGCAGCCCACTACCTAGTAGAGTATGAGTCAGCCACGTTTGGCTTGCATACCTGTCAATAAGGTGCTCAAGTCACCTTCTTTCTCTGCTGAGTGTCTAGAGAAAAACTAGCTTACTGGAGCTTTCTTAGCATTATCACCAGAGCTTGCCAATTTTCCCCAGCAGAAAGCTCTTCCCGCAAAGCAAATAGGAGGCAACCCCACTGCCCTCCACTCTGGCCTTCTCAGATCAACAGCAATCACGTCACTGGGGCCAAGAGCACTGGTGTGTGTCACCAGACCTGATCCCTGCATTCAACTCACACACTGTCCTTAGAGCAGGTAAATTCTGTAAGCCTTGACTTTCTCCTTTGTGGAACAAAGGAATATACTTTTCCATGGCAATACTCCTTATCGTCAGTAACCAGGGTTGGAATTTAGGCACTCTCAACCCCTGATCTGAGAGCTAAACTCATAAAAACAATGCAGATCTGTTGAAACATGTCATCTGCCCTTTAAAAGATGTGATACTTCTCAAGCAGAAATAGGCGCGGTGGCTCACGCCTGTAATCCCAGCACTTTGGGAGGCCGAGGCGGGCGGATCACGAGGTCAGGAGACCGAGACCATCCTAGCTAACACAGTGAAACCCCGTCTCTACTAAAAATACAAAAAATTAGCCAGGTGTGGTGGTGGGCGCCTGTAGTCCCAGCTACTGGGGAGGCTGAGGCAGGAGAATGGTGTGAACCCAGGAGGTGGAGTTTGCAGTGAGCCGAGATTATCCCACTGCACTCCAGCCTGGGGGACAGAGCGAGACTCCGTTTCAAAAAAAAAAAAAAAAAATGAAGTAAATGACCAAACAGAACAGAACAGACACTCTAATCTTCAGAAAGCCTATCTGAACTAAAGACTATGTGAACTAGGTGATATGAAATGTAGAAAAGACAAATCGGGATTTGTCAGCGGTCTCCTGTGCTTCTCAGGGGAGCAGTATGAACCATTAGAAGCATTTGGTCATGTGCCCATGTGCCAGGCTCTAGGCAACTTCTAAGGATACCTGTGCTCCCTGAGTGTCTTCACCTCCTGATAGTGTATGATTAGCTGACAAAAGCATTCTGCTCAGCTTGGCAGTCACAGTCTTTCATAGAGACTACTACATGATGATTCCTGTCCGTCATCATTTTCTTGTGAGCTTTGCTTATGTCCCACCACATGAAGGAGATTGAATTTACAGATTTACAGAGTTGAGACTTACACCCAGCCATGGTCTCTAGCAACTGCCCCCTTGGCCCAATCTGCCTCCTCTATTTGCATCAGGAACAAACCATCTTTGTCTGATTTTTCAGTGCAGTTCCCCAGGCCTTTCTCAAGGTCTTACTATTTTAGAACTTCATTCACCCACTTCAGGTTTCCAGCCAAGAACAAAATCTGCATGCCTCCGAATTGAAACTCAGTAAAGATGCCAGATTTTTTTCTTTCTAACACCATGAAACAAATTATCACTTAGATTTACTAAGAACACCTTTTACCATATTATAGTGGAGTCTTTGATATAAAATTAAACATATTGTAGGCACTTGATAAGGAATTATTGGCTGACAATGACCTACATTAAGAAAAATGGAAGACCTCAAATAAACAACCTAACTTCATACTGAAAGGAACTGGAAAAAGAACTAGGTCCAAAGTCGGCAAAAGGAAGGAGTAATAAAATTAGAGCAGGTATAAGTGAAATAGAAACTAGAAGGACAATAGGAAAATCAACACAACTAAAAGTTGTTTTAAAAAAAAAATCAACAGAAATGACAAACCTTTAGCTAGACTAACCAATAAAAGAGGAGAGTGGACTCAAATACAATTATAAATGAAAGGGAGGACATTACAGTTGATACCACAGAAATACAAAGAGAAGATCATAGAAGCTACTATGAACAAATTGGATAATTTAGGACTAGATAAAGTTCTAGAAACATACAAGCTACCAAAACTAACCATGAAGAAATAGAAAACCTGAACAAACCAATATTGATCAACGAAATTGAATCAGTAATCAAAAACCTCTCAACAAATACAAACAAAAAAACCCCTCAGGACCAGACACCTTCACAGATGAATTCTAACAAGCATTTAAAGAATAATTCACACCAATCTTTCTCAAACTATTCCTAAAATTTTAAAAATAGAGAACACTTTCAAACTCATTTTAGCCTCATACCAAATTACCATCATATCAAAGCCAGATGACGGTGCCACAAGAAAAGAAAGTTACATGCCCATATCCCTAATGAACGTAGATGCAAAAATCCTTAACAAAACCCTGGGAAGCCAAATTCAACAGCATATTAATGGATCACACCGCATGATCAAGGATGGTTCAATATATGTAAATCAACATGTGTGATACACCACATTAACAGAATAAAGGATAAAGATCATGAGATCAACTCAAAAAATACAGAGAAAACATTTGACAAAATTCAATGTTCGTTCATGATTTAAAAAAAAACTCAACAAATCAACAAATTAGGTATGGAAGGAATGCACCTCAACATAATAAAGGCCAAAATACAAGCCCACAGCTAATATCATACTCAACAGCAAAAAACTGAAAGCTTTTCCTCTCGGATCAGAAGCAATAAAAGGATGCCCACTCTTGCCACTTCTAGTCAACACAGTACTGGAAGTCCTATCCAGAGCTATTTGGCAAGAAAAAAAAAAGGGCATCTAAATTTAGAAGAAAGAAGTTAAATTATCTGCTTGCAGAAGACATAATTTTATATAAAGACAACCCTAAAATTCCACCCCCCAAAAAAGTTAAAACTGATTAACAAATTCAGTAAGGTTGCAAGATTCAAAAATCAACAAATGGAAGTCAGTTGTATACACTACAACCAACTACCCAAAAAAGAAATGTTAAAAGTGACTCACTTACAAAAACATCAGAAAGAATAAAATACTTAGGAATAAATTTAACCCAGGAGGGAAAAGATCTATTCACTGAAAACTGTAAAATATTGATGAAAGATATTAAAGAAAACACAAATAAATGGAAAGATTACCTGTGTTCATGGATTGGAAGACTTAACATGGTTAAAATAGCTTTACTACTCAAAGCAATCTACAGAAATGCAAACCCTATCAAAATTCCAATGACATTTTTTACAGAAATAGAAAAATTTGTATGGAATCACAAAAGGCCCAGAATAGCTAAAGTAATTTTGAGAACGAAGAACAAAGCTGGAAGTATCACACGCCCTCATTCCAAACTATATTGCAAAGCTATAGTAATTAAAACAGTATAATAATGGCATAAAAATAGACACACAGACCAATAGAAAAGAATAGAAAGTCCAGAAATAAAACCAGGAGTGGAATGCACAATGGAGAAAGGAAAGTCTCCTTAACAAATGATTAGAAAAATTGTATAGCCACATGCAGAAAAATGAAATTGAACCCTTATCTCACACCATATACAAAAATAACTCAAGTCAATTACAGACTTAGATGTAACATCTGACACTATAAAACTATCAGAAGAGAATCTAAGGAAAAAACTTCTTGACATTGACCTGGGCAGTGGTTTTTTTGGATGTGACCCCAAAACACAGGCAAAAAAAAGCAAAATAGACAAACAGAATTTCATCAAAGCAGAAAATTTTTGCACAAAAAAAATGAAACAATAAACAGTAAAAAGGCAACCTAGGGAAGGCGAGAAAATGTCTGCATATTACGTGTCTGATAAGGAGTTGATATTCAAAATATGTCAGAAATTCACACAACACACAAAAACCTCAGTATTATTTTTAAATAAAAAATATGTATTAATTACTCTGTATTATTTTAAATAAAAGTATTGATTACTCAATATTATTAATTAAAAATAATAATAATAACCATATTTAAAAGCAGCAAAGGACCTGAGTAGACATTTTTCCAAAGAAGACATGCAAATAGCCAATAAGTATATGAAAAGGTGCTCAACATCATTAATCACCAGGGAAATGCAAATCAAACCACAGTGAGATACTACCTCACACCTGTTAAGATGACTGTCATGAAAAAGACAAACAATGGCAAGGGTTGGCAAGTGTGTGGAGAAAATGGAACTCTTGTACAGTGTCAGTGGTAAAGTAAATTGGTGCAGCCATTATGGAAAACAGTGTGGAGATTCCTCAAAAAAAATTGAGGACTTAGCAATCCCATGTCTGGGTATATACCCAAAGCAAATAAAATCAGTATACCTGCACCCCCACATTCATTGCAGCATTATTCGCAAGAGGCAAAATACAGCAACAACCTAAGTATCACTCAGTAGATGAAAGGATAAAGAAAATGTGGTATATATATATACATAATAGAATGTTATTTAGCCAGAAAAAAATAAGGGAATCCTGCCATTTGTGACAATATAAATGAATCTGGAGGACATTATGCTAAGCAAAATAAAATCCAGAAATAGGAAGATAAATAACGTGTGATCTCACTTACATGTGGAACCTAAAATTGTCAAACTCATAGAAGAAGAGATTAGAACAGTGGTTGTCAGGAACTATGAGGGTGGAGAAATGGGGAAATGTTGGTCAAATACAAAATGAACAAGTTCTAGAGATCTAATGTACAGCATGGGTGGTAATGGACATATTGATTAATTTAATTTAGGTAGTCATTACACAATGTATAAGTAGATATAATCATCACATTGTACACCTTGAATATACTCAATCCTTATTTGTCAATTAATATTTTTAAATTTTTAAAGTTTTTTAAAGAGTCATTGGCTATTTGTACCCGATTTAGATTATGTCCATATTTTCTTTTTTTATTATTATATTTTTTTGAGACAGGGTCTCGCTCTGTCACCCAGGCTAAAGTGCAGTGATGCGACCTCAGCTCACTGCAACCTCTGCCTCCCGGGCTCAAGCGATTCTCCCACCTCAGCCTTCCAAGTAGCTGGGACTAAGGTGCATGCAACCACACCTGGCTATTTTTTTATTTTTTGTAGAGACAAGGTTTGACCACGTTGCCCAAGCTGGTCTCCAACTCCTGAGCTCAAGTGATCCACCTACATCAGTGCTGGGATTACAGGCATGAGCCACTGTGCCCGGCCTATTTTCACATTTTTCATGTCTGTCTCAATTCAACTTTGGGAATGAACCTCTCCCTTCACAGCTCTGTAATTGTTGCTGCTCAGCCATGTCATCACCTGTCCTTTACCTTCCTTTTACCCACAGGATAATCTGTTTTGTTTAATTTTTTCTCCAGTTATCCTAGTATATATATTTTTTCTGATGCTTGGTAACCACTTAAGTGTTGACCACCTAGACCTTCAATAAAAGCAAATTAATCTGGGTAAACTTAATTTATTGGTGTCATCTGCTCAAATATGACAGTAAGCATCTAGCAACAAGGAGGTTAAATATGAAGGAAAATAATGCATATCAGACTCTCTTAAAAGAATAATATATGGTTTGGAGGCGTTCTCATTGAGAACCAATGTTAGAGTTGTCTGAGTCAGTATATATGACTTGAGTCACTGTCTTCTAGATTTGTGAAAATTCCAATTTGCTTTTAACTTCTTGAACGTGTTAATTCCCTGAACTTTGTAGAGCTTAGGAGTTTTCATCACCTCCTAGAACTGGATGGACCTACTGATTTTGATCTCTGCTGACTAACAAGACTAGAATTTTTCATCAAAGTGGCTCATTTAGATCGTTCTTTTGGTACAAAATTTCCTCAAAATTTCCATGCAATTTTGAGTTACATTAAAAAACTTTAAGCTCTGCCCTTTCCTTACACTGGTTCAAGGTACAACCAAAAGGAGAATCTACGGAACATGGGATATGGGGGTAGCGGGGCGCAAACAATAATTGCCTTTCTTTTTGGCTGACCTGAAGGTTTGCCTCTAACAGTCAAGGCCGTTTCATGATTACATTAGGTACCGCCACTCAAGATGCAGCCCATTAAACTATTGTGTGTCTTATCTCACTAATGAATACTACGTCTGAAAATGTTATCAGCTGGGCACAGTGGCTGACATCAGCAATCCCAGCACCTTGGGCAGCAGAGGCAAGAGGATCACTTGAGTCCAGGACTTCTAGACCAGCCTGAACAACATAGTGAGACTTTGTCTCTACAAAAAAAAAAAAAAAAAAAAAGAAAACAAAATTAGCTGAATAGGGTGGTGCACATCTGTAGTCCCATCTACTCGGGAAGCTGTGGTGGGAGGACGGTCTCAGGAGATGGAGGCTGCAGTGAGCTGTGATTGTGCCACTGCACTCTAGCCTGGACAACAGAGACCCTATCTGGAAAAAAACAATAATAAAGAAAGAAAAGAAAATGTTATCCAATAT
Source organism: Rhinopithecus bieti (assembly GCF_001698545.2). Classification (NCBI taxonomy): domain Eukaryota; kingdom Metazoa; phylum Chordata; class Mammalia; order Primates; family Cercopithecidae; genus Rhinopithecus; species Rhinopithecus bieti. The sequence goes on from NW_016804232.1 coordinate 4,632,034, forward strand.
TGTTCATTGATTAGCCACACATGAAAATTAATGAGACTGAACACCTGCTGCTAGTTTTGCTGTGTCACACCAGTGTGCCACCAAAGTTCAGGTTAGCAGGTTTGGTCAGTTGATTATTGCAATGGGAGCTAAATGTGCTAAACTATATAATTTTGGCCCATTCCTATTTAATTCTATGTAAGCTATACCATGGAACTGGGACAGTATGAAGAATCACAATGAAAGGATTATAAAGGATCATAATAAAAGGACCATGAAGGATCCTGACAAAAAGAAAATAGATATTAGTAAAGTCTCTGCTCAATATAATATAATTTTATAAAGCCCATATCTGAGAGCATTTACCATAATGCGGCCCACAGCTGAAAAACCTATTGGTACTTTTTTTTCTTCTTTTACTTTTTGCTTTTGTCTAAAAAAAGAGATTGGGTCAAGTGTATTGGTGCATGCCTATAGTCCCAGCAACTTTGGAAGCTGAGGTGGGAGAATTGCTTGAGCACAGGAGTTTGAGGCCAGCCTGGGCAACATAGCGAGACTCTGCATCAAAGGGAGAGAGAGAGAGAGAGGAAGAGCGAGCCACATGTCATTCAACTGCGCTGACCAAGGCATAATTTTTCATCTTCCTTTACCCATAATTTTGAAGAGATACCAGATGTAAACTGTTTTATTGTCCCACTCCCTATGTTTCATCTGTAAACCCTGCTTTTTCTGGACTTCTATAAAGTCTGTCTGGCTGTGAGCCTAGGATACACTGCTTACACTAGTTGCATGGAGCTCCAGGCAGGAGTATGTCAGTGATAAAAGAGTCGAAAAGTTTACCCTGAAATCCATTTAGCTCTGCTGACAAACACGACTGGAACCAACAGGGTCCCAAGAGCCCAGGCAACTTTGAAAGGAAAGAGTCAAAGCCCATGTTTCAATTTCCCAAGCTTTGGTCCTAGTGTTGTGAAGCACCCTGTGAGTCCTTCACTCATTCCCTGCTTTTTTATTTACTAGCTATGCAAATTTTAGTGAATTAATTTATGTAAAATGAGGATAATTGCAGCTACTTCATCAGGAGTAAGAGTAAAATGAGATTTAGTAAAGTACTCTGTGCAGAGTCAAGTACATTTTTAGGTGCTCATTACTTGTTAGTGACCTTCCTCCCTTCATAGTGTCACTTGAGTGTGTTATCAGACCTTCCTCCCTTCATAGTGTCACTTGAGTGTGTTATCATTGCACAACACAAGCAGTCCCATAACTTATACATGCACAACTCACATATGCCCCGTACTTATCAGTAGCTGCTTGTAGACATGAAAAAGCCTCCTTCCCCTCCGGAACCCACAGAGGCTTTCCCCCTCATCCTTCACCCCTGCTAACCTGTCTACAGACTCAACCCCTACACCACCCACCATCCTTGCTCTTGAGCCCGCATCCTGGAACCAGGGACTCCAATCTGCCCCAGGCAGAGCTGGTAGAAGACAGGAGAGGAAGAAAGAGAGAAGACAAGGGAAGGAGAAGAGAGGGCTTCTTCCCCTTCCCCAACCCTCCACTTCAGTACTGCTTTCAGGACAGCTAAGGGAGGGAGGAAGGCAAACAGGACAGAGAAAAGGCCACGGAGAAAACCTTCTCCCATTTTTCTCAGCAGAGACTCAGCCAGGGCTTGGGCGTGGAAGCAGCCATTCCAATGCCAGGGGAAGGATTCTCTGGCTCCCAATTCTGATCTCTGAGAACAATCTACAAACTTTTTGGAACATGGTCCTTTATAAATAGATACTATTTATATTCCACCTTATGTTTCAGTATGCATATGTTTATAGTTCTATATTGAAGAATATTGTTTTCTATCATACACTAAATATAGCCACTTTAGTCCATCAGTATAATTATTTACATTTGATTACAATTACATTGTAATTATTTACATAAGCACCATTGTTTTAATCATTTTAGAAACCAATTATCTTTATTATCTCACATTTTATAATCACATTTCAATACTTTTATTGTTAATGCAATTACTATTAAAAATATTCAAAGTACCTATATACATATGCTTATGAAATTATACATAAGAAATTATATATTTATTATGTAAAATACGTATTTTACATATATATGTGATATTACACACCACACGAAAAAAGACACAAAAAGACTAAAAGAAAGTAGTAAAATGTTAACAATGGGAATAGAATTATGGGCTAGTTTAGAATTCTTTCTACTTCTCTAAAGTTTCCAAATGTCTTGTTACATTACTTTTATAATTGGAAGAATAAACAAAATTATATATTTTAATATATTCATGCCTGCTAACCATGAAGTCCTGACTAAAATAAGTAAAGCAATGGCAATTTTGGAGCACATGTTTCAAATTTTGATTTTGAAAAACAGGGATACCTATTACAATACTTTTAAATACAGCAGGAATTTGGAAATTGTCATAGTAAAACCCCACAATTAAGAGACTTTAAAAAGATATCTTCCCAGAGGTTATCTGTGGTGGGAGAAAAATCTAGCTAATTCCTAGAAAAACAAACCCCTATCTAGATACACAGCTCAAGTGACGGGAAGTGTCACCTGGTAAAGTCTTCCAGTCTTGGTGAATTTCCTGATTTTAAGACACACATACAGTTTCGTTATTTCTGAGGTGTATACATGTTTTTAATTAAAAATTCTTTGTAATATCAGTGTTCCCATCAGAGCTATACTTGCAGCAGACGGTGTGAATGCAGGTAATTAAGGAGAGTTAGTCTCAGCACTCATGATCATGGGCGCTTTCTCTGTGGGGCTGTCACTCACTCAGAGTTCTAGGGCTGCCTCCTCCCCAGAACACAGCACCACAATACAGACTCCCTCACAGTTGCTGCAAGGATCCCATCAGATCGTGCCTACTAAAGGGCACCATTTGAACTGGTCGCCTCTGTGGTGGCTGTGGCTTCTCTGTCTCTCTTGCTGACAAATGAACCTGGCTGCTTAAAAGGAATGAATATAGCTCAACACTCCTATGTGAAC
>NW_016804233.1:0-948 GCF_001698545.2 Rhinopithecus bieti
ATTTTTAAATAAGCTTGATTAATTTTTTAAAAAATGTTACCTGTTTTAATAGGATCACGTTAATATTATAATTAATTTTTAAGTATATCCTTCCATTTACTTAAATGTAGTTTTATGACACAACCTGATGCTTTAAATATTTTTCCTGTGGGCCCTGCACATTTCTCAGTAGCTTTATTCCTAGAGTTCATTTTTTTGGTGTTTGCTGTTACAGTTGCAACTGTAAATGTAATGTCTTTTTTCATGATATCTAAAATATGTATTTATGTAGCAATGCTTGTATTTTTCAATTTTTATCTTTATGCCATCCATCTTACTGATTTCTGCTGTCCTTTAGAGGACTAAATACACCAGCCTGGGCAACATAGCAAGACCCTATCTCTACAAAAAATAAAAAATTTAGCCAATTGTAGTGGCATGCGCCTGTGGTCCCAGCTACTCAGGAGGCTGGGTTGGGAGAATCACTTGAGCCTGGCGGGGGTCAAGGTTGCAATGAGCTGTGATTGCACCACTACACTCCAGCTTGATTGACAGAGTGAGATCCTGCCTCAAAAAAAGAAAGAACTAAATATATATGTAAGCCTATATCTTAAATGAACTATACATTTTGATTAATTTTTTTGTTGTTGTTATTTAGAGACAAGGTTTCATTCCGTCACCCAGGTTGGAGTCCAGTGGCACAGTCATATCTCACTGCAGCCTTGAACTCCTAAGCTCCAGTGATCCTTCTGCCTCAGTCTCCAAAGCAGCTGAGACTACAGGCACCCAACTAATTTTTAATAATTTTTAAGAGATGGGGTCCTGAGTTTCTGGTATTTCAAGCATTAGCCACTGCACTCAGCTTATTTGGATTAATTTTGAATGATATTAAAATCTTAATATTAAAATGATAATCACCTTGTCTGTTAGGAAAATATTTATAATAATCATTTTTTTCTATCTTACAGT
>NW_016804234.1:0-2857 GCF_001698545.2 Rhinopithecus bieti
CAGGAGGCTGAGGCAGGAGAATGGCATAAACCCAGGAGGCGGAGCTTGCAGTGAGCTGTGATCTGGCCACTGCACTCCAGCCTGGGTGACAGAGCAAGACTCCATCTCAAAAAAAAAAAAAAAAAAAAGAATCTACTTGGGATTTTTATTGGAATTGCATTTAATCTATAGAATATTCTGGGAGAATTGACATCTTTGCGATATTGACTTTTTCTTTGATAAACATGGAATAGCTCTACTTTTGTTTGTGTCTTCTTTAATGTCTTTCAGTATAGTTTTGTGGTTTGCCTCATAAAAGTCATTTATTTATCCCTTGGTTCTTTTATTTGTTGTTGTTTGCTATTGAAACAGTATTTTAAATTCTAATTTTAACTCTTTGTTGCTAAGATGTAGAAATCCAACTGACTATATGTTTTCTCTGTATTTTGCCAAAATATAAAATAATTTCAACTGTGAAAAATATTAGTAGTTTGATTTCTTTCTTTCCAAACCCTATGCTTTTTAATCCTTTTCTCATCTTACAGTGTTACGTCAATTTTTTTGAGGGCTGTTTGTATTAAATGTGTCTATTATGATTTGATCAGTCTCCTTTTTTGAGTACATCCATAATTAATTACTTAGAAAAACTTCCTAAATGTGTAACTGCTGATGAAAGGAACGCAGAGTCTTCAGTTCTTAATGTATACTGTCAAACTGTGCTTCAGGAAAGTTCTACACGTTAGCAATTTCACCACCACCTTATGAGGGTCCTCTTTCTCCATGCCCTTTCCAGTTCCAGGAATGTCTATGCTTTTTAATGTTTGTCATTAGGAATTCTTGGCTGGGCACAGTGGCTCACTCCTGTAATCTCAGCACTTTGGAAGGCTGAAGTGGGTGAATCACTTGAGGTCAGGAGTTTGAGACCAGCCTGGTCACCATGATGAAACCCCATCTCTACTAAAAATACAAAAATTAGCTGGGCGTGGTGGCGCACACCAGTGGTCACAGCTACTTGGGAGGTTGAAGTGGGAGAATCTCTTGAACCCAGGAGGCAGAGGTTGCAGTGAGCTGAGATGGCCCTACTGCACTCCAGCCTGGGCAACAGAGCGAGACTCCATCTCAAAAAAAATGTAATTCTTTGTCAAATATTTTACAGATACTTTTTTACTTTTCCCATTTTATTTACTTTACATTTTATGTATATATTTTTGATGTAGTGGAATTTTAACATTACTTACAATCACATCTGTCAGTATTTTCCTATACTGCTTTCGCATTTGGTGCCATGCTTACAAACTCCAATGCTCACTCAGACATCCATAATTATTTTTGTCTAGTATCATTATATTCTCCTTTCATATATCATAGTAGTTAGAAACATGGGTTTTGCTGTCTTATGGTTCTAGATTTCATTCCTGATTCTACCAACTATTAGCTGTATGATTCTGGCAGGTTCCTTCACTGCTTTTTGTTTGTTTGAGATGGAGTCTTGCTCTATTGCCCAGGCTGGAGTCAGTGGCACGATGTTGGCCCACTGCAAGCTCCACCTCCTAGGTTCAAGCGATTCTCCTGCCTCAGCCTCCCGAGTAGCTGAGATTACAGGTGCCCACCACCATGCATGGCTAATTTTTGTATTTTTAGTAGAGACAGAGTTTCACCATATTGGACAGGCTGGTCTCGAACTCCTGACCTTGTGATCCATCTGCCTCAGCCTCCCAAAGTGCTGGGATTATAGGCGTGAGCCACCGCGCCCAACCAGTTTCCTTCACTTCTAAAAATCTGTTTTTCGATCCAGAAAATAGAAATAGCAATGTATACTCCTCAAAGAACAGTGAAAACTAAATGAGGTTTTAAACATTTATGTGTGTCATAGACTATCCAGCATACAGTAGGCACTTAATACATGGTAGCTATACTTAAATTCATATGGAATATATTTTAGTGTATGGTATTAGATGGGATTCTAAGGTCTTTTTAAAAACGTTTATCCCATTAATCCACAATCATTCCATCCTTTCCTTACTAATTTGAAATGCTTTCTTTGGCATACACTATCCTTATCAGTCTGTTTTTGGACTTTCACTTCTGTTCTATTAATCTGCCTGAAATGTTCCATCAATTATACACATTTATTGTTCATTTATGGTTTGGTTTTTTTTCTTTTTTTTTTTTTTTTTTTTGAGATGAAGTATCACTCTGTCACCCAGGCTGGAGTGCAGTGATGCGATCTTGGCTCACTGCAACCTCCACCACTCAGGTTCAAGCGATTCTCCTGCCTCAGCCTCCTGAGTAGCTGGGATTAGAGGCAGGCGCCACCTCACCCGGATAATTTTTGTATTTTTAGTAGAGACGGAGTTTCACCATGTTGGTCAGGCTGGTCTCAAACCCATGACTTCATGATCCACCCGCCTCGGCCTCCCAAAGTGCTGGGATTACAGGCGTGAGCCACCGCACCTGGCTGATTTATGGTTTTTAAAAAATATTTGACGGCTGGGCGTGATGGCTCATGCCATTAACCCCAGTGCTTTGAGAGGCCAAGGTGGGAGGATCACCTGGGGCCAGGAGTTCAAGACCAGCCTGGACAACATGGCAATACCCTATCTCTACAAAAAAATACATATTTTCTGGGTGTAATGACACATGTCTGTAGTCCCAGCTACTCTAGAGGCTGAGGCAGGAGGATCCCTTGAGCCCAGGAGGTCGAGTCTATAGTGAGCTATGATCACTGCACTCCAGACTGGGTGACAAAGTGAGAACCTGTCTCTAAAAATATATATATGTATATATTTATACATATATATTTATATGTGTATACATATATATTTCTATATATACACATATAGATTAAATATTTTAGTATAATTATATATAATAAATA
>NW_016804235.1:0-948 GCF_001698545.2 Rhinopithecus bieti
TATAATGTATTATATATTATAAACAAAGAGGAAGATATATGTATTATTCATGCACATATATATTTATTTATCCTTAGCATATATGTATGCTAAGGCTGATGGGAAAATACAGAAAAGGATAGAATTGTATCTGTATCTTTGACATTGAAAACCTGTTTTTCCTGATTGATCTTGGAGCTTACATTTTTCACTAATCAAGGAGAGAGGGCTTTTTAATACATGTGCTGTTTGTGTTTAACAATAGAACAAAGAACATCAGCAGACTCATTTGCTTAATAAAACAAAATAAATTTTTTCCCTATCATTGAACATTTATCAAAATATACAGATGGATGGATGGTGAGTGTAGCGATATATGTAATGGAGCTTGAGGTTTACAGAGGCATTGAAGTCTGTTACTGAGTCAGAGAAAACAGTATTAGAATATCACTAAACTACAGTTATTTTTAGATATCTTGAGTGTTTGCTATGTGCCAGGGATGGTGTCTGAGGCTTTACAGGACTCTTAATAACCCCCAGAAGTTGATACTATTATTGTACTCTCTTATCAATAAGAAAATATAAACTTAAAGATTGAGTAACACCAAAATTACAAAGCAAGTAAGTGGTAGAGCCAGAATTTAATCTTAGTTTGTATCCAACCACCTCTCCCAGCACAGGCTCTTATCCATAAAGTCCTACTGTCTTCTACTAAATGATAATAGGTATTTATTTTGCTGAAATACAATAGATCTCATCCATCATGTAATCAGAGCCCTTGGTTTAATGGGGGGAAAAACCATGAAACTCACACTCACGAAACCTTATATTCATATCCCAGTTGTGACATTGATAAGGTTCAGGACTTTGGACAAGCCATGCCTTTTTGAGTTTTGATTCTTCATGAAGAGAAGAAATGGAACTGCAGGTGCTGGGAAAATTGGCTAGCCATAAGTAGAAAGCTGAAAC
>NW_016804236.1:0-2853 GCF_001698545.2 Rhinopithecus bieti
AAATTTTTTAGGTTGCTTTTCATGTTTCTATTGTATCTCCCTGAGTAGCTTAATAATCAACATTTTGAATTATTTATCTGGTATTTCAAAGGTTTCATCATGGTTTGGGTATACTGATAGAGAATTAGAGTGATGTTTTTGGGGTGTTTTAGAACTATGCTTTTTCATATTGCCAGAATTATTAATCTGGTTTATTCTCACTTGGGTAGACTATTTCTTTTAATAAGTTTTAGATTTACTTTTAATTTACTATGTTTTGTTATTTTTTTGTTTTTGTCCTGCTTGAGGATATGACTTAAGTGTTTATAGTTTAATGTGACCTAGTTTCAGCTCTGGGTGCTTTCAGTGGCAAAGATTCTGTATGGGTTCCTTGGTTATAGAGAGTCATTGTGTGATAGCTTTCTCAGATGCTAGTTTTAGTAGCCATGTGCTGGATGTGTGTGCAGGTTTGCTTTCTCCTATGGGGCCTGTGACCACTGCCTGAGTTACCTGGCAGACTTCTTTGTGGTTCTTTCTAAGGTAGAATCAGAAAAGTCTTCCCTCCATCCCCACTGGAGACTGGGAGCACAGGTGAAGCATGTCCTGAGGTTTCTCCTTCTCATATATTTCCTTTAAGGCATCGGTTTTCCTTCTGGCCCAGGGTGTGTCTGCTTTTGTTTCTTATGAAGGTGCTTTTCTGTGTAGGTAGTTGTTAATTTGGTGTCTTTGCAGAGAAAACAATCAGTGGAGCTTTCTCTTCCACCATTATGCTTCACCTCTAATCGAGTGTCCTTTTTTACATACCCTTTCTTACCTGGAGTTTTGCATTTTCTTTTCTTTTTTTTTTTTTAAAGACACCATATCACTGTAGCGTCCAAGCTGGAGTGCAGGGCCATGATCACTGCATTCTTTTTAATCTCTGTCGTTCCTATATGCAAAAGTCCTATTAGTTGTTTATAATGACTAATGCAACATACCTCATAATATGTATATTCAACATTTTGTATTTCTTCTTTTGTAAGTGACCATGCTTGCAAAAATGGTGTCTTTATTTTTTCTTAAGATTAATAATAGTAGGCTTGTTGTTTGACATATACATTGCATTTTTCCTACTTTTTTGGCTGTCTTTCATATATATGTGTGTATATATATATGCGTGTATATATATTAGATTGTTTTATTTAAAATTATTATTTAAAAATTTTTTGTGGATATTTAAGGTGTATATATTTATGGAGTACATTAGATGTTTTGATACATGAATGCAATGTAAAATAATCACATCACAGGGAATGGGATAGCTGTTCCCTCAAGCATTTATCCTTTGAGTTACCACAATCCAATTACATTCTTTAAGTTATTTTTAAATATATAATTTAGTTATTATTAACTATAGTTACCCTGTTGTGCTATCAAACAGTAGATCTTATTTATTCTTTCTTTTTTTTTCTATCCATTAACCTTGCCCACCTCCCTCCCAGGCCCTACTACCCTTCCCAGCCTCTGGTAACCATCCTTCTATTCTCTGTGTCCATGAGTTCAATTGTTTTGATTTTTAGATCCCACAAGTAAGTGAGAACATGCAATGTGTGTCTTTCTGTGCCTAGCTTACTTCACTTAATGTAATGATCTGTAGTTCCACCCATGTTGTTGCAAATTACTGGATCTCACTTTTTTTTTTTATGGCTGAATAGTACTTTGTTGTGTATAAGTATCACATTTTCGTTATTTCTTGATGGATACTTAGGTTGCTTCTAAATCTTAGCTATTATAAACAGTGCTACAACAAAAACAGGAGTGCAGATATCTCTTTGATATACTTATTTCCTTTCTTCTGGGTATATACCCAGCAGTGAGATTGCAGGATCATATGGTAGCTCATTTTTTAGTTTTTTGAGGAACCTCCAAACTGTTCTCCATAGTGGTTGTACTAATTTAAATTCCCACCAAGAGTGTATAAGTGTTCCCTGTTCTCCACATCCTCACCAGCATTTGTTATTGCCTGTCTTTTGGATATAAGATATTTTAACTGGGGTGAGATAGTTTCTCATTGTAGTTTTGATTTCTATTTTTATGATGATCAGGATACTAAACACCTTTTTATATGTCTGTTTGCCATTTGTATGTCTTTTTTTGAGAAACCTCTATTCAACATTTTGCTCATTTTTTATCAGATTATTAGATTTTTTCTTAAAGAGTTGTTTGAGCTACTTATATATTCTCGTTATTAATCCCTTGTTAGATGGGTAATTTGCAAATATTTTCTCTCATTCTGTGCATTGTCTCTTCACTTTGTTCATTGTTCCCTTTGCTGTGCAGGCACTTTTTAACTTGATGTAATTCCATTTGTACATGATTGCTTTGTTTGCCTGTGCTTGTGGGGTATTGCTCAACAAATCTTTGCCCAGATCAATGTCCTGGATGTTTTCCCCATTGTTTTCTTGTAATAGTTTCATAGTCTGAGGTCTTAGATTTAAGTCTTTATTCCATTTTGATTTGATTTTTGTATATGGTGCGAGATATGAGTGGGGTTTTATTCTTTTGCATATGGCTATCAGTTTTCCCAGCACAATTTATTGAAGAGAATGTCTTTTCCCCAGTGTATGTTCTTGGCACCTTTGTCAAATATGAGCTTGCTATAGGTGTTTGAATTTGTTTTGGGGTTCTCTATTTTGTTTCCTTGGTCTATGTGTCTGTTTTTATGCTAGTACCATGCCATTTTGGATACTATAGCTCTGTAGTATAATTTGAAGTCAGGTAATGTGATTTCTTCAGTTTTGTTCTTTTTTCACTAAGATAGCTTTGGCTATTCCGTATCTTTTGTGGTTACATATAAATTTTAGGATTTTTTTTTTTTTTTATCTGTGAAAAATG
>NW_016804237.1:0-624 GCF_001698545.2 Rhinopithecus bieti
CCAAGAACTTTTCAGAAAGCATCTTTCTTGTTTTATCTAAGGATGTTTCCTGAGTAACCATGGGCTTCTATGCAATCCAAAATATCCCTTCTCAGCTTCCCCAAAAACAGTGCTACCAAACGGCTCCATGAAAAGAATCATGTAACTTTGTGAGATGAATTAGCACATCACAACGCCCTTTCTTAGAATGCTTCTTTCTAGTTTTTACATGAGAACATTTCCTTTACCACCATAAGCTTCAAGGCTCTCCAAAATATGCCATTGCAGATTCGTAGAAAACAGTGTTAGCAAACTGCTTGATGAAAATAACCGTGTAACTGTGTGAGATGTATTCACACATCAGAAAGCAGTTTCTCAGAAATTTTCTTCCTAGTTATTAGCTGATGATATTTCCTTTGTCACCAAAGGCTTCAATGTGTTCCAAAATAGAATATGGCAGATTCCATGAACACTGTTATCAAACTGCTCAATGAAAACAATAGTGTAACACTGTGAGATGAATTCACACATCATAAAGCAGTTTCCCAGAAAATTCTTTCTCCTTTTACATGAGATTGTTTCCCTATTCACTATACGCCTCAATGTGCTCCCAAATATGCCTTTGCAGATTCCACGAAAACAGTG
>NW_016804238.1:0-1010 GCF_001698545.2 Rhinopithecus bieti
AATATATGTAGATTTCAGAAAATTAAAAATACAGATAAGCAAGAATAAGAAAATACGGCCGGGCGCCGTGGCTCAAGCCTGTAATCCCAGCACTTTGGGAGGCCGAGACGGGCGGATCATGAGGTCAGGAGAGTGAGACCATCCTGGCCTACACGGTGAAACCCCGCCTCTACTAAAAAATACAAAAAAAAAAAAAACAAAACTGGCCGGGCAAGGTGGCGGGCGCCTGTAGTCCCAGCTACTCGGGAGGCTGAGGCAGGAGAATGGCGTAAACCCATGAGGCGGAGCTTGGAGTGAGCTGAGATCCGGTCACTGCATTCCAGCCTGGGCGACAGAGCGAGACTCCGTCTCAAAAAGAAAAAAAAAGAATAAGAAAATACAAAACATTATATTACCACTATTAACATCTTATTTTTTTGGAAATGGAGTCTCTGTCACCCAGGCTGGAGTGCAGTGGTATGATCTCGGCTCACTGCAACCTCCAGCTCCCAGGTTCCAGTGATTCTCGTGCCTCAGCCTCCCGAGTAGCTGGGACTACAGGTGTGTGCCACCAGGCCTGACTAATTTTTGTATTTTTAGTAGAAATGGGGTTTTACTGTGTTGGCCAGGCTGGTCTCGAACTCCTGACCTCAAGTGAGTGAGTTCCACCCACCTCAGGCTCCCAAAGTGCTAGGATTACAGGCGTGAGGCACCTCGTCTGGTCCACTATTAACATTTTAATATTTATTCTTTCAGGTCTTTTTTATGCATACACGCATAGACACACACACACACACACACACACACACACACACACACACACACACAGTGTTATGCCGATCTGGAAGTTAGTTTTCTTCAAACTAACGTAAGATCATTCTCTACTATTCTTTTGTAATCTCCTTTTTTCAGTTAATGATCTTCACCTTTTTGTGTTGGTACATTTTTGCTTAAATTTATTTAGAGGAGAGGAAGTATCACACTACTTCAGAAAAAAAGTTTTTTTTTTTTTTTGTTTGTTTGTTTGTTTG
>NW_016804239.1:0-15330 GCF_001698545.2 Rhinopithecus bieti
AAATAATAATAATAAAAAAAAGCAAATGATAACAAAGATGACATGAACATGAAAAGGTCAATTTCTATGTGTTTTTGCATTTGTCATATTATAAGAGAAAACTGTTAATAGTTGAGAAATATGTTCAAAACATTCCTGAGGCTCATAAAATAAATCCATCTCTTTTCTATTCGAAAAAGAAAATACGTTGTTTGAAATAAAATATTTGAAACAAAAGCTAGTGATAATGAAGTTTTCTTCAACAAACTGCAAGTGCAGATGAAAAGATACATGTGAAAAAAACTGTTAATGCAACAATGAAATAACAACTCAAGAAAGTAATACAAAAGATGTAACAAAGCAGTATGTGGTTAATTGACCAAAATTGACCTGATGTCCATAAGCACAGACATTAGATATTATAGGACTCAAAGGAAAAGGATGATCACACATGAGGCATAGGTAGTTGGGAAGTTCTCCATGAAAGAGGTGGGCTGTGGACTGGGTCTGAGGAAGGATGAGCAGGTTTGGGGTAGGTGGAAAGGCATTTCATGTGGGTGGAACAGCAAAAGCAGAAGTGCAAACACAAGTGGGAAAATACAATGCGGGAGACAATAAGGAAATTAATTTTCTCCCTAGGGGAGGTATTAGCAGCTAAACAGAACTGCTGCTACCAAGCTAGAACAGTAAAGACTTTAAACTCTCTAGGCAGGGCAGTCATTGCTGGTTTGATGTAGCAGTAGCGTGAGTCTTTGGACCTGGATATCTGGAGATGATTGCACTGTCCAGACACTGAAATCATGGGTACCTGTGGACTAATGGCAGTGGGGTATGCATGAATGTGAGAATGCAGAGTAAGTTGTCTCTTAACTGGTGACTGTGTATTGGGAGTGGTGGCATAAAATACTTTGTGAACAACAACTGGATATGTGGGGCTTTCCAAGGGAGAAGAGAAGATGGTCTAGGACTGCTCCTGAGAAAAGCTCACATGTACAGAACAGCAGAAAGAAGGTAACAGAGACATTACTTTCCCCTCTGATTTGAACCTCCCTCTGAAAAACCTGTCCGCACCGTGCAATGTGGAGACACAGACAACAAGGGTTTTTCTTGAAGAATAAAATCCAATATGACTTTACTCTTCACTCTTCGGACCCTGTGTTATTGAGGGAGAAGGGGGTAATGGTCAGTTTGAATAATTTAAATATATAGACATATATATTAAATATACATACAGTATATATTTAATATACATCGAATATATACATATATGTATATAGTAAAGATACATACAGTATATATTTAATATATACACATACAGTATTTAATATGTATACATTGAATATACATACATACAGTATATATTTAATATACACACATACAGTGTATATATTTAACATACATATGTGTATGTATATTATATATACTGATGCATATATATGTGTATATATACAGTATACAGATATGTACTATATACATATATACTGTATACATATGTGTACTGTATACATATATGTGTACTGTATGCATATATATACATATATAATATTGATATAATTGGAATGTAAGCAAAAATGGCCATCAAGAATTGAACTGAGAGAACTTAGGACAAAAACAAAGTTTAAGGATGACAGCTTAAACTTTGTTTAATTCTTAAAGATTAAGAATTACAGCTTGGGACAGAGCTGAATTACAGATGTGAGACAACTGGATATGTGGGGTTTCCAAGGGAGAAGAGAAGATGGTCTAGGACTGATGCTGAGAAAAGCTCACATGTACAGAAAAGCAGAAAGAAGTTAACAGAGACATTACTTTACCCTCTGATTTGAACCTCCCTCTGAAAAACCAGTCCACACTGTGCAATGTGGAGGAGAGAAAGACAACGAGGATTTTTCTTGAAGAATGAAATCCAGTATGACTTTACACTTCACTCCTCAGCTACATATTGGTAGAACAATTACAAATCATTTATTTGGCCAGATGGCTAATGTTGTTTAACAGTACAATTAACTAATAAATAATTGTAAAGCACTTTGTAAATAGAAAGTGCTACATAAATGTTTCATAATAACATTAAACAGGAGACTTAAGTTACATTTTTATATTCAAAGATTTTATTGGTATCTCAGGAGAAATGCCAAAAATATGATCAAATACCATTATTACAGTCTGTGTTTGGAAAATACAGCAAAGTGATTATAGGAAAACAAAAACAACCTTGGCCATGCTAGGGTGAACAGAGTAGACTAGCATGAAACATTTCCCTCATGAAAAACAAGAGGGAATGACCACATGATCATATACATATATATATATGTATATATGTATATGTTGTAATATTTATTGGAATTTATTTATTGATTGATAGAAAAGATAATTTACCAGATAAAAAAATGTGAAAGACACAGAGCGTGAGAAAGCACATCAAGGTAGGAGCTCTGAGGAAACCACCTGACACAAGCAGAATCTTACAAAATAAGAGTAACATTCTATGAAGGACTTAAATTTATAGCTCATCCACTATTTACAACAATGCATTGAGATACATTGGTATACATTGTTGGTATACAACAATGTATACCACTAGCACCCCCTATTTTGCATATAAGAGAAATGATGCACAGAGAGATTAAGAAATGTATTCAATATCACACAGCTAGTAAGTGGCAGAGTCAGGATTCAAGCCTAGACAAGATGGTTCCAATGTCTACTGGGAGGAATCTGGCAGAGGTTTTATTACCCCGATAAAACAAGACAGGTGGAGCCATACTCCTTCCTCCTGCCTCAGACCAAGGACATGAGGGCTGAAGCTGCAGCAACCATATTGGGACCATGAGGTAAAGGACAAGAGAACCACAGAGACATCAGCCCTGCTGTTGTTAAACTACTTAACCTATGCAAGCAGTCACCCACCTCTGCATTCTTATTATATGAAGACAATAACCCTCTATTTGTGTAACTGACTACACCCAGGATTTCTCCTACTTGCAAGCTTAACCAATATGCCAAATCATCATCATCATCATCATCATCAAAATAGTTATCACTTGTTGAGTGCTTGCTATAAACGAGCCATTAATTTATGTTTTATGTGTGTTTAATCTCTTCTACCTTATTCCAACCCTGTGAAGCAGGCACTATTATTTTTAGCATTCTAAAAGGAAACTGAGGCACTATTTTATCTGGGTTGCCTAAGGCCACACTGCTTATAAGGGATTTAAATCCAGCACCCTAACTTCTAAACCCTCATTCTGCAGCAAACAGTATTCTAAACAGTGAAAGACTAAAACTATTTCAATTAAAATCAGAAATTAGATAGGGATTCTTCCTATTTTAGTATACCTATTCTTATTCAGTATTATTTGGAGATTCAAAAGCCAATGTTTCTCAGTGGGGATATATTGACATTTTGGGAAGACAACTCTTCATTGTGCAGGATTGTTGCACATTAAAGATGTTGCCATCTGTGTTGTCTAGGTCCTAGCAGAAGCACCCTCTAGATATAGTGTCAGCCAAAAATACCCTCCATGTTTCCCCATAGGGAGGCAGTGTCGCCCCAGTTAAGAACTATCATTCTAGCACAAATTTGGCAAACTTCCTCCAAAAAAAAAGTCCAAATAGTAAATATTTTAGGCTTTACAGGACATGCAGTCTTAGTCTGTCTCAATTGCAACTACTAAACTTTGACATTATTGAGTGAGATCAGTCATTGACAGTACATAAACAAATAAGAGGGCCTGTGTTCCAGCGTGACCATATTTATACATGAGAAAGAACCCTGAAGCACCAAGGGGTTAAAAAACTTGCCTGGGGTGATTTATCTAGGAAGTTTACATTCAGATTCAACACAAAGGTGGAGTGATTCTAGGGCCTGTGCTCTTATTCAGAACACTATTGATTTCAGGTATTTTAATTGTTTTTCTCTCAGTAAAAGGCAGGGTAAATGCCTCAAAGACCTTCTCACCCTCCAGACTCTGGCTCTCCTCATCTGTCTGGTGTTGGCTGCTCCTTCCTGCAGTACAGGCCACCCAAGATTTGCTTCTGTGACAGCTTGGACCAGTGCTACCAAGGATATACCTCATGCTTTACTACGCATGTCCCTAAGAGAGGCTCTCCTGGTTGGCTCTAACACACAGTCATCCTCGAAACCTCCCCAAATATAAGATTTATGAAACTGATCACTAGAATAGTTGTTCACTGATCTGTGACTGTTTTTATTTTTCAAACCTCAAGGTCTCATTGTGGGTGAGCAAAAACAGAAAGGTCTTAGCTCATGGTATGGCACATGGAAAAGCTCTGTAATATGTGCTAATATTAATAAAACATACAGAGTAGCAAGCAGATATCTCTGCTTGAGGAATGAGTATGTGTGTAAATTCAGGAACATGCATCAAGGCTAGAACAACCAAGTCAATCAGAGTGGTACAAATGAGCAAAGTTGTAACTGCTGACTCTGTTAGAGTATGTCAGTCTAGGCTTTAGAGTCCCTATTGTGCTTGTCTAGGAAAAGGGACCCATATCTAACCACCCAGGAGCCATACAGATGGAGCCAATTCCAGAAGACAGTTAATATCATGGTGCAGATCAGTGGAGTCTCACGAGACTTTACCGCTAATCAGTGTCTAAGACACACCATAGTCATTGCCACCAGCTGTGGGGGCCAGGCTGCAATTCTTCTACAATAGTAGGCAGTAATTCAACAATAATATAAAAGGGCAGGCTACCAAAATTAGGAAAAACAAAAATATAATTACCTCAGAATGCTTTTTGGGAGGAACCAGAATATGCTGCTTCCAACATTTTCTGGTTTCTGTAGGGTATGCTTTTTCCATCACAGATATTAAATATATTAGGGGAAATCAGGATTAAAGATTTTTAACAGATTGCCCATCCAATTATGTTTAACAAATTGGTAGATTCTTTTCTCTTTCAGTATTTTTTTTTAACAGAATTGACTTGTCGTGTTTGCATTGTGTTAACAAAACTCAAAACCATGATGGAATTAAAGAAAAACTTCTCTTAAGGACTTATAGATGTGAAATATAACAATGTTTGTGATAAATACACATTTCAAATCTCTAATGCTTTCACTCAATGAGTAAAACTATTAAGGAAAATGTAGTTCTAATATTATTTTTTCATCCATTTTTGTCATCTTTTTTTATCCTCTTATGAAATGATTTCTTCTTAATAAGCACAGAGCAAATATAATAAGGTTGTGGTAGGTAAGTAACTTTGCCTAATATCATTAATTACTAACAGCTCAATTATACTGTGAAGTGCCTATAATTGTCATGAAGCTTCAAAAATCCTTATCATGGATTCTATTATGTATATGATTCATTTAAATTACATTAATTATACAGAATTTTAATGAAGCAGAGAGACTACTTTCCATTTTCACAAGCAGAGACAATGATCAAAATATTTATGTGCATATTACATACTTTATTCTGTTGACATTCATAAAATAATTCATTTACTCAGACAATATTAGCACCTTTACATGGGAGGGAAAAAAGGCAAATCTAATTTTTCATGTTTGGATTTCTTTTAAGATTATATGATCCTTAGAGGGTTAGTTTATGTAATATCTAGCACAATTTGGGCAATATTTTTTAGAAAGTAAAATATTTAAACTTTTTTTTTTTTTACCAGTAATTTATATTAGCTGTAAATGGTTTTTAAACCATGGTTGTTAATTCCATCTGAAAGTCCAGAATCCAGAGCCTTACTCTCTGAGTTCCAATACAAAGATACTCAGGCCAGTGATTTTAACATTCTGTACCTCAGTTTAGTAATCTGTAGAACAGGAATAATAACATTTTTTATTGAGAATTTAAACAGTGATATGTCAAGTGTTTAAAAGAATGCTTAACCATTAGTTAATGCTATATAAAAGTATTTTCCATTATTTATTTTCCTGCTTGGGAGGAGCTCAATTTAACATGAATATTAGTGATACCCAATTTCACCCATATAAAATGGGTAGGGAGAGCTTTCTATCATTAAAATTCTATGAAAGCAGTGTAAGAAAATCCTGTGGGCTAAATTGTAAATCCCAAAATACTGACTTCCCTTGTGATGTGGCTTTGAATAGTGTGGCAGTGAAAAACATTTTTTCATTCATGTTTTTATTAAAACCTGTTAGATCAACGACTTAACTTCAACCATATGGAAACATGGAGAAACTAAGGCAGCCAAAAATAGCAGTTTTTAGATCCAGACAAGTTTGAGGCTAGGAAATGAGGAGAATCGTAGGCAGAGGGTGAAGCAGAAATATAAATTGAAACCAAGTGTCACTTTTCAGATAATCCTTTTTCTTCTCTCCATATTTCCCCTCCTTCTTCATCTCATATATATCACTGCTGGGACTGACCAGGCATACTGAACTCAGCACTCCAAAAAGGAAACGTGTATGGGAGCAGACATCCTACTATGAGATCTTTATGGAAAATCCAAGGCCAGGCATGGTGGCTCACACCTGTATTCCCAGCACTTTGGGAGGCTGAGGCAATAGGATCAGTTGAGCCCAGGAGGTCAAGACCAGCCTGGGAAACATAGGGGAGACCCTGTCTCTACAAAAAAATTAAAAATTGGCTGGGCATGGTGGTGTGCACCTATAGCCCCAGCTGCTTCGGGGGCTGAGGCAGGAAGATCACTTGAGCCCAGGAGGTCAAGGCTGCAATGAGTCATAGTTGTGCCACTGCACTCCAGTCTGGGTAACAGAGGGAGACCCTGTCTCAAAAATAAAACAAAACAAAGCAAAACAAAACAAAACACACACACACAAAGAAAATACAGTTGCTTTCTTTTCATCATTCAAACAAAACCAGAAAATTCCACCCTAAATTCATGTGTAACAGACTATTTGTTGTCTGGGAGTTTGGATTATAACACAATGAGGGGTTCTGGAGGACATTCAGTGAGTAGCTGCTTGTTTGTTATTAGAAATCCTATCCTGCTGAAGCCTTTATGGCAGAGGATCTTTTAGACTGTATCAGCATTGGCTTTAAAATCCTTTCGTAACATTACATCATGGTGGACAGCTTAGGGAGGGACAGAAATAAGAGTGAGGAGAGGAGAATGAAACTGTTAGAATGCTGGGTTCAGTATACCCTGGGCAGTCCTGGGCAGTCCTGGGGAGGTGGAAAGAGTGGATAGGAAGGAAGAAGTAAGTGTGCTCGGGTTATTGTGATGATATTTACTTTGTAAGATTATATTTATATGTATGTAGTTTGAGAGTCTAAGATTTTATTCTGTATCTCTTAATCATCCAGAATTAGAAAGTCTTTAATCTCTTTTTTTTAGTAAATGTTCTTTGGAACCTTGCTAACAATTTGCCACTTTTCTAGAGTGGTTGAACTTGATTGCTTCAAATCTGATCTTATTTCAAGAAATAAACTGACCTGCCCTTAAGGTATATCCAAGTAAACTTGATGTTCTTCTTTCTGCTAAAGTCTTCCTGGCAAGCCTCCCTGCAACTTAAAACCACTAATCTGATTAATCAGTGAGGGAAAAAATACTATGAAAAATATTTGCTTATTAGTTGCTAATTCTAGATTTTATTTATATGTGTATTTTCATACCACATACATTCTTGAAATACAGAAACCTCATTTGAAACAGTTCTTTAAAAACTATCCTGAAGTGGAGCTGATTTCACTCTACTTTCGTCTCCCACTCTCCTGGCCCACTCCGCGGAGGCAGTGCCAATGAATCGTATTACCCAAGAGGCAGTCAGTGAAGAATAAACAAATGGAAACAGATGACTCAATAAGCCAATGATTACATATTCAAGTCTTGATTAACTGAGTGTTGACCTGTGGTTTGAAAGTTACAAAATGCTAAGATGTGATTTTCTTTTAGGTGGGAAATGAAGAAGGATGAAACACTACAAGAGGAAGAAAAAGCAATGCTGGAGCACTTAAAACAAATTTGCACCCCACAGAACTCTTCTGCCTCAGATAACACAGAGGAACAGTAATCTGCAGACAACAGCAACAGCTTTATTTTAGGAAACAATCCCATGTAATGGAGTAGGATTTTTATCATAGTCAGAATGGACCTCATATGTGCTGTGAAGCATGAAACCAATGACTGAGTAGTCTCTGTACTGAAAAGGAATACAGCACATAAAGAATAAGGTGCTACATATTTTTTTATTTTAAAAATAATTTCAAATGATTTTCTTTCCTCAATCTTTCTCTTTATATGATATAACTGCTGCCATCTCGTGTTCCCTTTGAATTATTTTTTTCTCCTTTCAGTCTCGAAGTATCTATGACAACAGGCAAAAATGTTCAGAAAATTTTTCAAGGGTTTTTGAAATGCAACATTTGGATGTTAAGTTGAATGGAGTCACATAGCCCCGTGAGGTCATCTGAAATTTTTAATTTAATTTTGTTGTAGCTGTAGCCCAAGTCCCAATCTTAATTGCCTTACCCACAATTGTGCCAACCTTCCTCATTCAATTTATCTAATTACAGTTAAAAAAAAAAAAAAGGCATTCTCCTGAACTATAACTTTAGTCACACCTCTGCTTGTAGTGGTTTTCAGTTTTCCTCCTAAAACAGAATCAAACTTCTACTCATATATATTCAGGTCCTATACCAAATGGCTCCATGTTCAGACAATTGCCTGCCATCCTCTTGGTTCAAGTCACACACTTGCCATGTTTTCCCAACCAGAATCCATCTTTCTTCCAAATTTAGGCTCAAAACTAATTCCAGCAATCTTTACCCCAAAGCTCATTAGCTCATATAATGTGTTACTTAAAAAACTTTTCATTATATTGCTATACACACACACACACACACACACACACACACACATACACACACACACACACACAGAAAACAGCACATGCTCTAGTACCCTCTCTGCTAAGGAAAATTATAGATATTTATTATTTCCTTCCTATCAGTGCCTGATATTAGATTATAAAGACCTTGAAGATCTTATTATATAATATGAAGTCTCCCTTTATAACTCCCCATATGCCTACTATAGTGTTATTTCATCAAGGGGGCAGTTAACGAACACAATTGATTAAATAGCTGCAATGAAAGAAAAAGACAACAAAGAGAATTGCATGGTTGGGCAGTCTAAGAATGTCTGGGAGAAGCTTTATATCTTTTTTTTTTTCATTTTAGAAATGGGGTCTCGCTCTGTTGCCTGGAATGTAGTGCAGTGGCATGATCATAGTTCACTGTAACCTCAAACTCATGGGCTCAAGCAATACTCCTGCCTCAGCCTCCTGAGTAGCTAGAACTACAGGTGTGTGCCACCACACCTGGTTCATTTTTTAAATTTTTTTGTAAAGATGAGGTCTCACTATGTTGCCCAGGCTGGACTTGAACTCCTTGCCTCAAGTGATTCTCCCACCTAGCTAGAACTACAGTTGTGTGCCACCACACCTGGTTAATTTTTTAAATGTTTTTGTAGAGATGGGGTCTCACTATGTTGCCCAGGCTGGACTTGAACTCCCTGCCTCAAGTGATCCTGCCACCTCTGTCTCTCGAAGCACTGGAACTATAGGCATGAGCCACCACACCAGGCCCAGAAGCCTTACATCATGGGCTATTTTAGAGCATATGACATCAAACTTCATGTTTTCTGATGTTCTCAGATATATAATAAATTGTCCGTACTCCCACATCCTGTGATTTTTATAAAATATGTGTAGGCTACATGATTTCCAAAGGAAAGTACTCATGCATTTTTCAAAGAGTAAAAGCTTGGGGTGCAGAGGAGGCCACATTAGGAAATCTCTTACATTTTTTCTTTAAATAAAAATACATAAATGGCCATGTAGACAGCTGCCTGCCAAATAACACATTTTATTTTTAAAAAATGTACTTTAGTTGGCCAGTATAATCATAAACCAAGTGTTTTTAAGATTTGGTTGAAGTAATTTCTAAAATTCTGTGAAGACCATTTAGAAAATGGTAGGAAAATTTTATGAGAACTGGACATTCCATCTAATCTGATCTTTAAACAGGTTACTATAACAATCAACATAAGGCAACAGTTGACTTTATTCCTTCAGCTAAGTGGTGGTCTGTGTACTAAATCTGCCTAATTGTGCTTCATTTTGACTAGATGCAAAAATGGAAAGTTAAAAATAAATTAATCCAATAAACCAAATATAACATTTTATAAAGTTATAGGATTTCACATTTGGATTGTCTTCTAATATATCTAAAGGTCATCTTTTAAAGCTATTATTGAATTCGTATA
The DNA here is from genome assembly GCF_001698545.2 of Rhinopithecus bieti. NCBI lineage: Eukaryota > Metazoa > Chordata > Mammalia > Primates > Cercopithecidae > Rhinopithecus > Rhinopithecus bieti. Next base: position 10,219 of record NW_016804239.1, read on the forward strand.
TTCCTGTACTAATCCTGGGAAGTAATTTTGTTCCTCCAGAAAGAATATTTTCTGTGGCTTCCTTTTGAAAGGAGAGAAGTATAATAAGGGGAGAACGGGATGAGTTCAAAGGAAGAGAAAAGTAGTAGAGAAAGTGGGCTTGCAGTTGAATTCTGTTCTGTGCTTGTTCAGTGAATTTACTATAGCCATAAGTGCAATAAAGTTTATAATTGAAAGTGTTAAATGACAAGTCATTGATTTATCAGATTATTTTAACTTTATACTCAATACGTTTTTTTAAGAATAACAAGAGGTGGTATTTCAAAAAGGTTTTTGTTTCTCACATTTGTATGAGTTAGCAACAGGAATGAAGCCTAACAGTTTATACCTTCCCATATGCTTATTACAAAAATATTATCTTCCTATAAAGTATGATCTTCCTTCTGTGTTCTGTTTAACTGTATTTTATGTAATTATATAGAGATATGTACTTTATTAATGGTTTAGCAGTTACTATGTGAAAATAGTATGAATTAATTTTCAAATAAATTATAAATAATATTGTCTATTTCAGATATTTTACATTTTTGTCATCTCTACCAAACACTATTATAGAACTACCAACCAAAGAATGGAAAAAAGAAATCACTTGGTTTAACAAGATGTACCTACTCATAATGTCCTATTACCCCAGTTTATATATACCTGGGTCAAAGAAAGTTTCAGGTAGTTCATAATTATCATTCCTTACTATAAAAAAATTTAAGATTTTTAATACCTCCCTTTAAAATTGAAATGTCTCATAGAAAAAAAAAAAAAAGCTGTATTCAACCTTAAAAAGAAAGGAATTTCTGTCATGTGCTGCAACAAGCATGAACCTTGATCACATTATGCTAAGTGAAATAAGCCAGTCCCTAAAAGACAAATAATGTGTGATTCCACTTACATAAGGTATCTAAAATAGTCAAATGCAGAGAAGTAGAAATTAGAATGGCAGTTACCAGGGGGCGGGGGAGGAGGAAAAGGGGAATGGTTGTCCAAAGGGTACAGAGTTTCAGATTTATATGATGACAAAGTCTGGAGATCCGTTTCACAAGAACGTGAATACACTTAACGCAACTAAACTGTATACTTCAACATGGTTAGGAGAGATTGCTGAGAAAGCAGCTTCAAGATGGCTGACTAGCTACATTTGCTACTCACCTCTTCCACAAAGAAGAACCAACATAGCGAGTAGATAACCACACTTCGAATAAATGATCTAAGAGAGAACACTGGAATTCAACAGAGAAGTGTCAGAAAACATTAGAACAAGGAAGGAGAGAGGTGAGTCAGCCTGCTCAACCAGAATTGACCGGAAGCCCAGAGAGACTTCCTGGTGGAGAAAAGGGTGACAGAGCTCTAGCAGTGCACACTACTACTACAGGTTACTGCAAACCAAGCCATGGGAGAGCCCTTTGACCCACGTGGACTCTGAAACCAATATAGGGAGATGCTTGGAAACCAAAATTAGCCCGGCATGGTGGCGCATGTCTGTAATCCCAGCTACTCAGGAGGCTGAGGCAGGAAAATCGCTTGAACCCAGGATGCAGAGGTTGCAGTGAGCCCAGATCGCACCACTGCATTCCAGCCTGGGTGACACAGCAAGACTCGGTCTCAAAAAATAAATAAACAAATTAATTAATTAATTAATTAAAATAATCCTATCAAAAATTGGGTGAATATCAATAGATATTTCTCAAAAGAGGACATACAAATGGCCAACAGGTATGTGAAAACATGCTCAACCTCACTAATCATCAGGGAAATGCAAATCAAAACCACAATGAGATCATCTTACCCCAGTTATAACGACTATTATTAAAAATATGAAAAATAAGAGATGTTGGCAAGAATGTGGGGAAAGGGGAAAATTTTGTGGATTATTAATTTATTTTATTCATTGTGTGGGTACATAGTAGCCATATATATTTATGGGATACATGAGATGTTTTGATATAGGCATGCAATGCACAATAATCACATAATGGAGAATGGAGTATCCATCTCCTCAAGCTTTTATCCTTTGTATTGCAAATAATCCAATTACATCATTTTAGTTATTTTTAAAACATACAATTATTATTGACTATAGTCACCCTGTTGTGCTATCAAATAGTAGGACTCATCCATTCTTGTCATTTCTTTTGTACCCATTAACCATCCACATGTACCCCTAATCCCCAACAACCCTTCCCAGCCTCTAGTAACCGTCCTTCTATTCTCTATGTCCATGCATTCAATTGTTTTGATTTTTAGATTCCACAAATAAGTGAGAACACGTAATGCTTGTCTTTCTGTGCCTGGATTATTTCACTTATCATAATGATCTCGAGTTCCATCCATGTTGTTGCAAATGATAGAATCTCATTCTTTTTATGGTTGAATAGTACTCCATTGCATATATGTACCACATTTCCTTTATCCATTTGTCTGTTGACGAACACTTAGGTTGCTGCCAAATCTTAGCTATTGAGAATAATGCTGCAACAAACATGAATGCTGATATCTCTTCCATAGACTGATTTCATCTCTTTTGGATATATACACAGTAGTGGAATTGCTGGATCATATGATAGCTCTACTTTTAGTTTTTTGAGGAGTGTCCAAACTTCTCCATAGAGGTTGTACTAATTTACATTCCCACCAACAGTGTATGAGAGTTCCCCTTTCTCCACATCCTCGTCAGCATTTGTTATTGCCTGTTTCTTTTCTTTCTTTCTTTTTTTATATAAGCCATTTTAACTGGGGTGAGAGGATATCTCATTGTAGTTTTGATTTGTATTTCTCTGATGATCAATAATGTTGAGCACCTTTTCATATGCCTGTTTGCCATTTGTATGTCTTCTCTTGAGAAATTTATATTCAAATATTTTCCCATTTTTTTATTGGATTATTAAAATTTTTCCTACAGAGTTGTTTGAGTTCCTTATATATTCTGGTTATTAATTCCTTGTAAGATGCATAGTTTGCAAATATTTTCTCCCATTCTGTGGATTGTCTCTTTACTTTGTTAGTCGTATCCTTTGCTGTGCAGAAGCTTTTTAACTTGTTTTGATCCCATTTGTCAATTTTTGCTTAGGTTGCCTGGGCTCATAGGGTATTACTCAAGAAATCTTTTCCCAGTGCAATGACCCAGAGAGTTTCTCTAATGTCCTGGAGAGTTTCTTGTAGTAGTTTCATAGTTTGAGGTCTTAGATTTAAGTCTTAAATCCATTTTGATTTTATTTTTGCATATGGTGAGAGACGGGGGTCTAGTTTCATTCTTCTGCATATAAGGATAGCTGGTTTTCCCAGTAGCATTTATTGAAAAGACTATCTTTTCCCCCAGTGTGTTCCTGGCATCTTTGTCAAAAATGCGTTCGCTGTAGGTGTGTGGATTTGTTTCTGTGTTCTCTAATCTAATTATTGGCCTGTGTGTCTATTTTTATGCCAGTACCATTGCTGTTTGAGTTGCTATAGCTCTGTAGTATAATTTGAAGTCAGGTAATGTGATTCCTTCAGTTTTGTTCTTTTTGCTTAAGACAGGTTTGGCTATTCTGGGTTTTTTGTGGTTCCATATCAATTTCATGATTCTTTTTTCTTTTTCTGTGAAGAATGTCATTGGTATTTTGATAGGGATTGCATCGAATTTATAGATTGCTTTGGGTACTATGTAAATTTTAACAATATTGCATCTTTCAATCCATGAACATATAATATCTTTCCGTTATTTTGTGTCCTCTTCAATTTCTTGCATCCATGTTTTATAATGTTCATAGTAGAGATCTTTAACTTCTTTGGTTATGTTAAACTCTTGGCTACTGTAAATGGGATTACTTTTTGGATTTCTTTTCAGATTGTTCTTTGTTGGCATATAAAAATTATACTGATTTTTGTATGTTGCTTTTGTATCCTGTAACTTTACTGAATTTCTTTATCAGTTTTGATAGGTTTTTTGGTGGAGTCTTTAGAGTTTTCCAAATATAAGATAGTATAATCAGCAAACAAGGATAATTTGACTTCTTCCTTTCCAATTTGGAAGCCTTTTACATCTTTCTCTTGTCTGATTTCTCTAGCTAGCACTTCCAGTACTATGTTAAATAACAGTACTAAATGTGGACATCCTTGTCATGTTCTAGATCTTAGAGGAAAGGTTTTCAGTTTTCCCCATTCAGTATGATTACTAGCTGTGGGTCTGTCATATACGGCTATTATTATGTTGAGGTATAGTTTGGTATTTGGTTTTGGTATTAGGGTAATACTGGTCTCATAGAATGGGTTTGGAACTATTTCCTACTCCTCTAGTTTTCAGAATAATTTGAGAAGGATTGGTATTAGTTCTTCTTTAATGTTTGGTAAAATTCAGCAGTGAAGCCATTGGATCCCAGGCTTTTCTTTACTGAGAGACTTTTAATTAAGGCTTCAATCTCATTACTTGTTACTGATCTGTTCAGGTTTTGGATTTCTTCCTGGTTCAATCTTGGTAGGCTGTAGTGTCTGGGAACTTGACCATTTAGATTTTCCAATTCATTTGCATATATTTGCTCATAGTAGCTACTAATGATCCTTTGAATTTCTGCAGTATCAGTTGTAATATCATCTTTTTCTTTTCTGATTTTATTTGTATCTTCTCTCTTTTTTTTCTTAGTCTGCCTAAAGGATTGTCAATTTTGATAGCTTTTCAAAAAAGTAACTTTTTGTTTTATTGATCTTTTGTATTGCTTTTTTCATTTCAGTATCATTCATTTCTGCTCTGATCTTTATTATTTATTTTCTTCTACCAATTTTGAGTTTAGTTTGCTCTTGCTTTTCTTTAAGATTCATCATGAGGTTGTTTATTTGAAGTTTTTCCTCTTTTTTTTTTTTTTTTTTTTTGATGTAGACACTTATACCTACAAAATTCCCTTTTAGTACTGCTTTTGCTATATCCCATAGGTTTTGGTAAGTTGCGTTTCCATTATCATATGTTTCAAGAAATTTTTCAATTGCCTTCTTAATTTTTTTCATTGATCCACTAGTAATTCAGGAGCATATTGTTTAATTTTCATGTATTTTCATGTATTTGTATAGTTTCCAATTTTTTGTTTTTTTTTTTTTTTTTTTTTTTTTTTT
>NW_016804239.1:15957-18335 GCF_001698545.2 Rhinopithecus bieti
TTTTTTTTTTTTTTTTTTTTTTTTTTTTTTTTTGAGATGGAGTCTCACAGTGTCACCCAGGCTGGAGTGCAATGGTACCATCTCGGCTTACTGCAACGACTGCCTCCTGGGTTCAAGCAATTCTTCAGCCTCACCTTCCTGAGTAGCTGGGATTACAGGTACCTGCCATCATGCCCAGCTAATTTTGTATTTTGTAGAGACAGGGTTTCACCATGTTGGCCAGGCTGGTCTTGAACTCCTGACCTCAGGTGATCCACCCGCCTCATCCTCCCAAAGTGCTGAGATTACAGGTGTGAGCCACCGAAAATTCCGCTTATTAATTTCTAGTTTTATTCCATTGTAGTCAGATAAGATGCTTAATATTATTTCAATTTATTTGAATGTTTTAAACTTGTTTTGTCTGAAATCTAACATATGGTCTATCCTTGAGAATGATCCATGTGGTAAGGAAAACAATGTGTAATCTGCAGCCACTGGATAAAATATTTTATAATAGCTATTAGGTTCATTTGGTCTATAGTGCACATTAAATCCAATGTTTCTTTGTTGATTTTCTATCTGGAAGATCTGTCCAGTGCTGAAAACGAGTTGTTGAAGTTTTCAGCTCTTTTACTGTATTGAGGCCTAGCTCTCTCTTTAGCTCTAAAAATATTTGCTTTATGTACCTGGGTGCTCCAGTATCAGGTGCATGCATATTTAAAACTATTATATCCTCTTACTGAATTGATCTCTTTATCATTATATAGTGACTTTCTTCGACTCTTTTATAGTTTTGTCTTGAAATGTATTTTGTTTAATATAAGTATAGCTACTCCTGCTCTTTTTTGGTTTCCATTTGCGTGGAATATCTTTTTCCCTCCCTTTATTTTCAGTCTATGTATGTCTTTATAAGTGATGTGTATTTCTTGTAGGCAACAGATTAATGAGTCTTGTTTTTTCATCCATTCACCCACTCTATGTCTTTTGATTGAGAGTTTAGTCCATTTACATTCAATGCTATTATTGATAAGTAGAGACTTACTCCTGCCTTTTTTTATTTGTTTTGTTGCCTTGTGGTCTTCTCTTCTTGCTTTCTTTCCTTCCTGTCTTATTTTAGTGATGGTGACTTTCTCTGGTAATATTGTATAGTTTGTGGTTTTTATTTTGTGTGTGTCCATTGTATGTTTCTTGGTTTAAGATTACCATGAGGCTTACAAATACTGTCTTATAACCCATTGTTTTAACCTGATAACAACTTAACACTGTTTGCATAAACAAACAAACAAGAAGAACTCTAATAAGAACTCTATGCCTTAACTTCATCCCTCTGCTTTTTAACTTTTTCTTATTTCTATTTATATCTTCTTGTATTGCTTATGTCTTGAAAAGTTAATGTAGTTACTATTTTTGATTGGTTCATTGTTTAGCCTTTCTACTTAGGATAAGAGTTATTTATACACCACAGTTACAGTGTTACAATATTCCGTTTTTTTCTGTGTACTTACTATTACCAGTGAGTTTTGTATATTCAGGTAATTTCATATTGCTCATTAATTACCTTTTCTTTTTGACTGAAGTACTCCCTTTAGAATTTCCTGTAGGACAGGTCTGGTGTTGATGAAATTCCTTAGCTTTTGTTTTTCTGGGAAAGTCCTTATATCTCCTTCATGTTTGAAGGATATTTTTGCCAGATACACTATTCTAAGGTTAAAGTTTTTTTCCTTCAGCATGTTAAATATGTCATGCCACTCTCTCCTGGCCTGTAAGGTTTCCACGGAAAACTCTGCTGCCAGACATTTTGGAACTCCATTTTAGGTTATTTGTTTCTTTTCTCTTGCTGCTTTTAGGATTGTTTATTTATGCTTGACCTCTGGAAGTCTGATTATTAAATGCTTTGAGGTAGTCTTCTTTGGATTAAATCTGCTTGGTGTTCTATAACCTTTTTGTACTTGGATATTGATATCTTTCTCTAGGTTTGGGAAGTTCTCTGTTATCTCTTTCAACAAACTTTCCTCCCCTATCTCTTTCTCTACCTCCTCTTCAAGGCTAATAACTCTTAGATTTGCCCCTTTGAGACTATTTTCTAGATCCTATAAGGTGTGCTTTGTTGTTTTTCATTCTTTTTACCTTTGTCTGCTTTGACTGTGTCTTTTCAAATGGCCTGTCTTCAGGCTCACTAATTCTTTCTTCTGCTTGATCAGTTCTGTTATTAAAGGAACTCTTTTTTTTTTTTTTTTTTATTATACTTTAAGTTCCAGGGTACATGTGCATAATGTGCAGGTTTGTTACATATGTATACTTGTGCCATGTTGGTGTGCTGCACCCATCAACTCATCAGCACCCATCAATTCATCATCTATATCAGGTATAACTCCCAATGCAATCCCTCCCTCCTCCCC
>NW_016804239.1:20892-30503 GCF_001698545.2 Rhinopithecus bieti
TGTGGTGTATAAGAATGCTTGTGATTTTTGCACATTAATTTTGTATCCTGAGACTTTGCTGAAGTTGCTTATCAGCTTAAGGAGATTTTGGGCTGAGACAATGGGGTTTTCTAAATATACAATCATGTCATCTGCAAACAGGGACAATTTGACTTCTTCTTTTCCTAACTGAATACCCTTGATTTCTTTCTCTTGCCTGATTGCCCTAGGCAGAACTTCCTGCTAAGAATGATGGTTTCCAGCTGCATCCATGTCAGTGTGCCAATTGGATTTTTTGGCTCCAGAATTTCTGCTTGATTCTTTTACATTATTTCAATCTCTTTGTTAAATTTATCTCATAGAATTCAGAATTGCTGCTCTGTGTTATCTTGAATTTATTTGAGGGTCCTCAACATGACTATTTTGAATTCTCTGTCTGAAAGGTCACATATCTCTTTCTCCAGGATTGGTCCCTGGTGCCTTACTTGGTTCATTTGGTGAGGTCATGTTTTCCTGGATGTTGTTAATGCTAGCAGATGTTCTTCCATGTCTGGGCATTGAAGAGCTAGGTATTTATTGTAGTCTTCACTGTCTGGACTTGTTTGAACATGTCTTTCTTGGAAAGCTTTCCAGACTTTTGAAAGGACTTGGGTGTTGTCATCTAGATTATATCTGCTTTAGGGAGCACCCCAAGACTAGTAACACATGGTTCCTGTGAAAAGAGAAGTCTTATACACTGTTGGTGAGAATGTCAATTAGTACAACCTCTATGGAAAATAACATGGAGCTTTCTCAAAATCCTAAAAATGGAACTACTTTATGATCCAGCAGTCTCACTACTGGGTAGAACTGGAAATTTTGTGTTAAGTGGAATAAGATAGGCACAGAAAGACAAATATTGCATGTTCTCATTCATATGTAGGAATGCAAAAAGTTGATATCATGGAGGTAAAGAGTAGAGTGATAGATAACAGAGACTAGGAAGGGTATGTGAGTGGGAAGAGGGAATGAAGAGAAGTTAGTGAATCCTTACATACAGTTAGGTAGAAGGTATATGTTCTAAAGTTGGATAGTACAGTAAGGTGACTATAGTTAGGAACAATGTGTTGTATACTTTAAAATAGCTAGAAGAGAGGATATGAATTGTTTCCAACACATAGAAATTAGGAATACTCAAGGTGATGGAAACTCCAAATACCCTGACTTGATCCTTACATGTTCTATGCATTTAACAAAATATCACTTGTACCTCATGAGTATGTAAAATAGTATTTATCAATATTAAATTAAAATAAAAAACACTTGTTGCAGAATTTAAGTAAAAATAATGTTCGAAAACTTGACAGTGAAAAAAGTAATATATATACTCCTGTAATGTATATGAGTGAACAGTTGTATCTAAACAAATACATTTAATATTATAAATGTATAAAAATGGTTAAGTTGGTAAATATTATGCTGCATGTTTCTACCACAAATTAAAAGAACATGTACATAGACCCACCACTGACAAACATTCCTAATGTGATGCCAGAAAGAGTTTGAATTTTAATAGAAAACTATAAAATCAGTATATTCCACATCAGGTATAATAGCACAATGAATAGAATAGTACCTTGCGTCTCAATACTAACATTAAATATAAATGGCCTAAGTGCTCCACTTAAAAGATACCAAATGGAAGAATGGATGAGAACTCACAAACCAAGTATCTGGTGTCTTCAAAAGACTCACGAGACACATAAAGACTAACATAAACTTAATGTAAAGAGGTGGAAAAGATATTCCATGCAAATTGACACCAAAAGAGAGCAGGAGTAGCTATTCTTATATCAGTAAAAAAAACAAACTTTAAAGCAAAAGGAGTTAAAAAAAAAAGTCAGAGGGACATTATATAATGATAAAAGGACTAGTCCAACAGGAAAATATTCACAATCCTAAATATATATGTGCTTAACACTGGAGCTCCCAACTTTATAAAACAATTACCACTAGACCTAAGAAATTAGATAGACAGCAACACAATAATAGAGGGGGACTTAGTACTCTACTGGGAGCACTAGACAGGTCCTCAAGACAGAAAGTCAACAAAGAAATAATAGGCCTAAACTATATCCTAGAACAAATGTACTTAACAGATATTTACAGAACATTCTCCACAGCAACTGCAGAATATACATTCTATTCATTGGCACATAGAACATTCTCTAAAATAGACCATATGATAGGCCACAAAACAAGTCTCAACAAATTTAAGAAACTAGAAGTTACATCAAGTACTCTCTCAGACCACAGTAGAATAAAATTGAAAAGCAACTCCAAAAGAAACCTTCAAAACCATGCAAATACATGGAAATTAAATAACCTGCTCCTGAATGATCACCAGGTCAACAATGATATCAAGATGGAAATTAAAAAGTTCCTTGAGCTGAACAATAATAGTGACACAACCTATCAAAACCTCTGGGATACATCAAAAGTGGTGCTAAGAGGAAAGTTCATAGCATTAAATGCCTACATCAAGAAGTCTGAAAGAGCACAAATAGACAATCTAAGGTTACACCTCAAGGAAACAGAAGAACAAGAACAAACCCAACTCAGACCCAGAAGAAGAAAAGAAATAACAAAGATCAGAGCACAACTAAATGAAATTGAAACAAATAAAAAAAGATACAATAGATAAATGAAAGAAAAAGCTGGCCCTTTGAAAAGATAAATAAAATTAGCAGACCATTAGTCAGATTAACCAAGAAAAGAAGCAAAAAGATCCAAATAAAGTCAATTAGAAATGAAATGGGAGACATTACAACGAATATCCACAGAAATATAAAAGATCATTCAAGGATACTATGAACACCTTTATGTGCATAAAGTAGAAAACCTAGAGGAGATGGATAAATTCCTGGAAATATACATCCCTCCTAGATTAAATTAGGAAGAAATAGAAACTGAACATACCAACAACAAGCAGTGAGACTGAAATAGTAATAAAAAATCTGCCAACAACAAAAAAAATGTCCAGGACCAGATGGAGTTACAGCTGAATTCTATCAGACATTCAAAAAAGAATTGGTACCAATCTTATTGACACTATTCCATAAGATAGAGAAAGAGGGAATCTTTCTTAAATGATTCTATGAAGTCAGTATTGCCCTAATACCAAAACCAGGAAAGAACATAAGAAAAAAAAAAAAAAAGAAAAGTACAGACCAATATCCCTGATGAACATAGATGCAAAAAGCCTCAGCAAAATACTAGCTAACCAAATCCAACAGCATATTAAAAAGATAATCTACCATGATCAAGTGGGTTTCATACCAGGGATGCAGGGTTAGTTTAACATACACAAGTCAATAAATGTGATACACTGCATAAACAGAATTTAAAACAAAAATCACATGATCATCTCAACAGATGCAGAAAAAACATTTGACAAAATCCAGCATCCCTTTATGATTAAAACCCTTAGCAAAATCAACATAGAAGGGACATACCCTAAGGTAATAAAAGGTACCTATGACAAACATGCAGCCAACATTATACTGAATGTGGAAAAGCTGAAAGGATTCCCCCGAGAATTTGAACAAGACAAGGATGGCCTCTTTCACCACTTCTATTCAACATAGTACTGGAAGTCCTAGCCAGAGCAATCAGACAAGAAAAAGAAATACTGGGCATCCAAATCGGTAAAAAGGAAGTCAAACTGTCGCTGTTTGCTGATGACATGATTGTATAACTAGAAAACCCTAAAGACTCATCCAAAAAGCTACTAGAACTGGTAAATGAATTCAACAAAATTTCCAGATACAAAATTAATGTACACAGATCAGTAGCTCTGCTATACATTAACAGCAACCAAGCTGAGAATCAAAACAAGAGCTCAACTTCTTTTACAACAGCTGCAAAAAAACCAAAATACTTAGGAATATACCTAACCAAGAATGTGAAAGACCTCCACAAGAAAAACTACAAAACACTGCTGAAATAAATCAGAGACAACACACACAAATGGAAACACATCCCATGCTTATGGATGAGTAGAGTCAATATTGTAAAAATGACCATACTGCCAAAAGCAATCGACAAATTCAGTACAATTCCCATCAAAACACCGCCATCATTCTTCACAGAACCAGAAAAAAAAAAAATCCTAAAATTCATATGGAACCAAAAAGAGCCTGCACAGCCAAAGCGAGACTAAGCAAAAAGAACAAATTTGGAGTCATCACATTACCTGACTTCAAACTATACTATAAGGATGTAGTCACCAAAACAGCATGGTACTAGTATACAAATAGGCACATGGACCAATGGAACAAAATAGAGAAACCAGAAATAAAGTCGAATACTTAGAGCCAACTGATTTTTGACAAAGCAAACAAAAACACAAAGTGGGGAAAGGACATCCTATTCAACAAATGGTGCTGAGATAATCGGCAAGCCACATGTAGAAGAAAGAAACTGGATCCTCACCTCTCACCTTATACAAAAATCAACTCAAGGTGGATCAGAGACTTAAATCTAAGACCAGAAACCATAAAAATTCTAGAAGATAACATCAGAAAACTCTTCTAGAGATTGGCTTAGGCAAAGACTTCATGACCAAGAACTCAAAAGCAAATGCAACAACAAAAACAAAGATAAATGGATGAGATTTAATTAAATGAAAAAGCTTCTACACAGCAAAAGAAATAATCAGCAGTGCAAACAGAGAACCCACAGAGCAGGAGAAAATCTTTGCAATCTATATGTCTGACAAAGGACTAATATCCAGAATCGACAAATAACTCAAACAAATCAGCAAGAACAAAACAAACAATCCCATCAAAAAGTGGGCTGAGGACATGAATAGACGATGCTCAAAAGAAGATATAAAAATGGCCAACAAACATATATAATAAAGCTCAACATCACTAATGATCAGGGAAATGCAAATCAAAACCACAATGCAATACCACCTTACTCCTGCAAGAATGACCATAATCAAAAAATCAAATCATAATAAACGTTGGAGTGGATGTGGTGAAAGGGAACACTTTTACACTGTTGATAGGAATGTAAACTAGTACAGCCACTATGGAAAACAGTGTGGAGATTCCTTAAAGAAATAAAAGTAGATCTACCGTTTGATACAGCAATCCTACTCCTGGGTGTTTACCCAGAAGAAAAGAAGTCATTCTATGAAAAATATGCTTGGACATGCATGTTTATATCAGCACAATTCACAATTGCAAAAATATAAAACCAGCCCAAATGCCCACCAATCAACAAGAAGATAAAGAAAATGTGGTATATATATGCCATGAAATACTACTCAGCCATAAAAAGGAATTAAATAAAGGCATTTATGGCAACCTGGATGGAATTGGAGATGATTATTCTAAGTGACGTAACTCAGGAATGGAAAAACAAACATCGATGTTCTCATTCATAAGTGGGAGCTAAGCTATGAGGACACAAAGGCATTAAGAATCATACAATGGACCTTGGGGGCTGAGGGAAAAGGGTAGGTGGGGGGTGAGGGATAAAAGACTACACGTTGGGTACAGTGTACACTGTTTGGGTGATGGGTGCACTTAAACCTCAGAAATCACTGCTAAAGAACTTATTCATGGTTCCAAGATGGCCAAATAGGAACCACTCTGGTCTGAAGCTCCCAGCGTGACTGACACAGAAGACGGGTGATTTCTGCATTTCCAAATGAGGTACCTGGTTCATCTCACTGGGACAGGTTGGACAGTGGGTGCAGCTCATGGAGGGTGAGCCGAAGCAGGGCGGTGCATCGCCTCACCCAGGAAGTGCAAGGGGTCAGGGGATTTCCCTTTCCTAGCCAAGAGAAGCCATGACAGACTGTAAATGGGGCACTTCCACCCAAATACTGTGCTTTTCCAATGGTCTTAGCAACCAGCAGACCAGGAGATTCTATCCCGTGCCTGGTTCGGCGGGTCCCACGCCCACAGAGCCTTGCTCACTGCTAGCGCCGCAGTGTGAGATAGACCTGTGAGGCAGCAGTCTGGAGTGGGGAGGGGCATCCGCCATTGCTGAGGCTTAAGTAGATAAACAAAGTGGCCTGGAAGCTCGAATTGGGCAGATCCCAATGCAGCTCAGCAAGGCCTCCTGCCTTTATAGACTCCACCTCTGGGGGCAGGGCATAACTGAACAAAAGGCAGCAGAAAATTCTGCAGACTTAAATGTCCCCATCTGATGGCTCTGAAAAGAGCAGTGGTTCTCCTAGCACAGCATTTGAGCTCTGAGAACAGACAGACTGCCTCCTCAAGTGGGTCTCTGACCCCAATGTAGCCTAACTGGGAGACACCTCCCAGGAGGCGCTGATACACACCTCATACAGGCGGGTGCCCCTCTGGGTCAAAGCTTCCAAAGGAAGGAGCAGGCAGCAATATTTACTGTTCTGGAATGTTTGCTGTTCTGCAGCCTCCACTGGTGATATCCAGGCAAACAGGGTCTGAAGTGGACCTCCAACAGACCTGCAGCTGAGGGACCTGACTGTTAGAAGGAAAACTAACAAACAGAAAGGAATAGTATCAGCATCAACATAAAGGACATCCACACCAAAACCCCTTCTGTAGGTCACCAACGTCAAAGACCAACAGTAGATAAAACCACAAAGATGGGGAAAAACCAGAGCAGAAAAGCTGGAAATTCTAAAAACCAGAGCACCTCTTCTCCTCCAAAGGATCGCAGCTCCTTGCCAGCAACAGAACAAAGCTGAATGAAGAATGACTTTGACGAGTTGACAGAAGTAGGCTTCAGAAGGTTGGTAATAACAAACTTCTCTGAGCTAAAGGAGCATGTTCAAACCCATCGCAAGGAAGCTCAAAACCTTGAAAAAAGATTAAACGAATGGCTAGCTAGAATAAACAGTGCAGAGAAGACCTTAAATGACCTTTTGGAGCTGAAACCCATGGTACGAGAACTTTGTGACACATGTACAAGCTTCAATAGCTAATTCAATCAAGTGCAAGAAAGGGTATCAGTGATTGAAGATCAAATTAACGAAATAAAGCAAGAAGAGAAGTTTAGAGGAAAGAGACTAAAAAGAAATGAACAAAGCCTCCAAGAAATATGGGATTATGTGAAAAGACCAAATCTACATTTGATTGGTGTACCTGAAAGTGACAGGGAGAATGGAACCAAGTTGGAAAACACTCTGCAGGATATTATCCAGGAGAACTTCCCCAACCTAGCAAGGCAGGCCAACATTCAAATTCAGGAAATATAGAGAACACCACAAAGATGCTCCTCGAGAGGAGCAACCCCAAGACACATAATCAACAGATTCACCAAGGTTGAAATGAAGGAAATAATGTTAAGGGCAGCCAGAGAGAAAGGTTACCCACAAGGGAAGCCCATCAGACTAACAGCAGATCTCTTGGCAGAAACCCTGCAAGCCAGAAGAGAGTGGGGGCCAATATTCAACATGCTTAAAGAAAAGAATTATCAACTCAGAATTTCATATCCAGCCAAACTAAGCTTCACAAGTGAAAGAGAAATAAATTTCTTTACAGACAAGCAAATCCTGAGAGATTTTGTCACCACCAGGCCTGCCTTACAAGAGCTCCTGAAGGAAGCACTAAACATGGAAAGAACAACTGGTACCAGCCACTGCAAAATCATGCCAAATTGTAAAGACCTTCGATGCTAGGAAGAAACTGCATCAATTAATGGGCAAAATAACCAGCTAACATCAAATGACATGATCAAATTCACACATAACAATATTAACCTTAAATGTAAATGGGCTGAATGTCCCAATTAAAAGACACAGACTGGCAAATTGGATAGACTCAAGACCCATCAGTGTGCTGTATTCGGGAGACCCATCTCATGTGCAGAGACACACATAGGCTCAAAATAAAGGGATGGAGGAAGATCTACCAAGTCAGAAAAAAAAAAAAGGCAGGGGTTTCAATCCTAGTCTCTGATAAAACAGACTTTTAACCAATAAAGATCAAAAGAGACAAAGAAGGTCATTACATAATGGTCAAGGGATCAATTCAACAAGAAGAGCTAACTATCCTAAATATATATGCATCCAATACAGGAGCATCCATATTTATAAAACAAGTCCTTAGAGATCTACAAAGAGACTTAGACATCCACACAATAATAATGGGATAGTTTAACACCGCACTGTCAATATTAGACAGATCAATGAGACAGAAGGTTAACAAGGATAACCAGGACCTGAACTCAGCTCTGCACCAAGCAGATCTAACAGACATCTACAGAACTCTCCACCCCAAATCAACAGAATATACATTCTTCTCAGTACCACATCACACTTATTCTAAAATTGACCACATAGTTGGAAGTAGAGCACTCCTCAGCAAATGTAAAAGAACAGAAATCACAACAAACTGTCCCTCAGACCACAGTACAATCAAATTAAAACTCAGGATTAAGAAACTCACTAAAAACTGCACAACTACATGGAAAATGAACAACCTGCTCCTGAATGACCACTAGGTAAATAACGAAATTAAGGCAGAAATAAAGATGTTCTTTGAAACCAATGAGAACAAAGACACAACGTACCAGAATCTCTGGGACACATTGAAAGCAGTTTGTAGAGGGAAATTTATAGCACTAAATACCCACAAGAGAAAGCAGGAAAGATATAAAATCAACACCCGAACATCACAATTAAAAGCACTAGAGAAGCAAGAGCAAACAAATTCAAAAGCTAGCAGAAGGCAAGAAATAACTAAGATCAGAGCAGAACTGAAAGAGATAGAGACACAAAAAGACCCTTCAAAAAAATCAATGAATCCAGGAGCTGTTGTTTTGAGAAGATCAACAAAATTGATACACTGCTTGCAAGACTATAATAAAGAAGAAAAGAGAGAAGAATCAAATAGACGGAATAAAAATTGATAAAGGGGATATCACCACCGATCCCACAGAAATACAAACTACCATCGGAGAATACTATAAACGCCTCTACACAAATAAACTAGAAAATCTAGAAGAAATGGATAAATTCCTGGACAAAAACACCCTGCCAAGACTAAACCAGAAAGAAGTTGAATCTCTGAATAGGCCAATAATAGGCTCTGAAATTGAGGCAGTAATAGCCTACCAATCAAAAAAAGTCCAGGACCAGATGGATTCACAGCTGAATACTACAACAGGTACAAAGAGGAGCTGGTACCATTCCTTCTGAAACTATTCCAATCAATAGAAAAAGAGGGAATCATCCCTAACTCATTTTATGAGGCCAACATCATCCTGATACCAAAGCCTGGCAGAGACACAACAAAAAAAGAGAATTTTAGACCAATATCCCTGATGAACATCCATGCAAAAATCCTCAATAATTAATACTGGCAAACCGAATCCAGCAGCACATCAAAAAGCTTATCCAGCTGTTTTGGTTACTGTAGCCTTGTAGTATAGTTTGAAGTCAGGTAGCGTGATGCCTCCAGCTTTGTTCTTTTGACTTAGGATTGTCTTGGCAAGACAGCATGGTACTGGTACCAAAACAGAGATATAGACCAATGGAACAGAACAGAGTCCTCAGAAATAATACCACACATCTACAGCCATCTGATCTTTGACAAACCTGAGAGAAACAAGAAATGGGGAAAGGATTCCCTATTTAATAAATAGTA
>NW_016804239.1:31917-65112 GCF_001698545.2 Rhinopithecus bieti
GTGCAAAATCATAAGCACACCTATACATCAATAACAGACAAACAGACAGCCAAATCATGAGTGAACTCCCATTCACAGTTGCTACAAAGAGAATAAAATACCTGGGAATATAACTTACAAGGAATGTGAAGGACTTCTTCAAGGAGAACTACAAACCACTCCTCAACAAAATAAGAGGACACAAACAAATGGAAAAACATTACATGCTCATGGATAGGAACAATTAATATCATGAAAATGGCCATACTGCCCAACGTAATTTATAGATTCAAGGCCATCCCCATCAAGCTACCAATGACTTTCTTCACAGAATTGGAAAAAACTAGTTTAAATTTCATATGGAACCAAAAAAGAGCCTGCATTGCCAAGTGAATCCTAAGCAAAAAGAACAAAGCTGGATGCATCATGCTACTGGAGTTCAAATTATACTATAAGGCTACAGTAACCAAAACAGCATGGTACTGGTACCAAAACAGATATACAGACCAATGAAACAGAACAGAGGCCTCAGAAATAACACCACACATCCAGAAATTATCTAATCTAATTGTCCCACAAATCTTCAATAGTCTGTTCCATCTTTTTACTTCTTTTTTCTCTTTGCATTTGAGTTTCAGAAGTTTCTATTGACATAGCTTCAAACTCAGAGATTATTCTCTTGGTAGTGTCCAGTCTACTTATGAGCCTATCAAAAGCATTCTTCATTTCTGTTAGTCTTTTGTTTTTTTTTTCTTATCTCTAGAACGTCTTTTTTATGATTTCTTAGTTTCCATCCCTCTGCTTCTTCAAGGGCAGACAATTGCCTTCTGTCCTTGCATGTCGTCCACGCCACCCCCCCAACCCATCCTACTTTGAAGGTTAGAAAGAGCTGGAATTGAGTATTTCTTCCTCTATGTTGGGAAGCCTCTGATAAGCCCCCAATCAGGCTCTGATAAAATAATTTTCCTTAAAAGCATATCTTGTCAAGAAAACAGAGAGCTCTGGGTATATTTTAAATAGTTATTTTCCCTCCCGCCATCAGAGACTATTCTCTGATCCTTACGGTGAGAATCTGGTAGGGTGCTTAGAGAGAAAACTCACAAATACTAGATGGCTTAGAGTTTTTAACTCTGAAGCTAGTCCACTGTGAGCCTCCAGTAATTTGTCAATTACAGTTTAAAGTGTCCCTACAGATATTCGCTCAATTTCCTGGCTTTTGCTTCTAGGAAGTTGTGGTTCTCTGTATCTACCTGATGTAGTTTGAATATTTGTCCCCACCCAAGTTTCATGTTGAGTTGTAATTCCCAGTGCTGGAGGTGGGTCCTGTTGGAACCAGTTTGGATCATGAGGGTGGATCCCTCATGGCTTGGTGCTGTCCTTGTGATAGTAAGTTCTTGTGAGATCTGGTCATTTAAAACTATGTGGTATCTCCCCCACCACTTGCTTGCCGCTGCTTTTGCCAGGTGATATGCCTGCTCCCTCTTTGCCTTCCACCATGATTGTAAGCTTCCTTAAGCCTCCCTCAAAGCTGAGCAGATGCTGGCACCATGCTTCCTATAAAGCCTGCAGAACCATGAACCAATTAAACCTCTCTTTTTTTAAAAAAAATAAATTACCCAGTCTCAGTTATTTCTTTATAGCAATACAAGTATGCGCTAATACAGAAAATGGGTACTGAGGAGTCCAGGGAATTGTCATAAAGATACCTAAAATGTGGTAGCAACTTTGGAACTGGGTAATAAGCAGAAGTTGGAAGAATTTGGAAGGCTCAAAGAAGACAGAAAGATAAGGGAAAGTTTAACACTTTTTAGAGACCAGTTAAATGGTTGTGACCAAAATGCTGACAGTGATATGGACAGTGAAGTCCAGGCTAGCGAGGTCTCAGATGGAAATGAGGAACCTACCGGGAACTGCAGCAAAGGTCACATGTGTTATAACTTAGCAAAGAGCTTGGATGCATTGTGTTCACACCTTAAGGATCAGTGGAGGTTTGAACAAAAGAGTGATAATTTAGGGTATTTGGCAGAAGAAATTTCTAAGTAGCAAAGTGTTCAAGAAGTGGTGTGGCTGCTTTTAATAGCCTAGCTCAGATATGAAAGCAAAGAAATAAGTTGGAACTTATATTTTAAAAGAAAAGCAGAGCATAAGATTTTGAAAAATTTGCAGGCTCGCCATGTGGCAGAGAAAGAAAAAGCTTTCTTAGAAGAGGAATTCAAGCAGGCTGTTGAGCAACAACTGGCTAGATATATATTTGTATTACTAAAAGGAAGCCAAGTGCTAATATCAAAGACAATGGAGAAAAGGCCTTGAAGGCATTTCAGAGACCTTCCTGGCAGCCCCATTTATCACAGGCCCTGAGGCCTATGAGAACCTAATGGTTTCATGGGCCAGGGCCAGGGCCAGGACCCCGCTGCCCTGCACAGCCTTGGGACACCATTCTCTGCATCCCAGCCACTCCTGCTCTAGCCTCAGCTCAAAAGGGCCTAGGTACAGCTCTGGCTGCCACTTTGGAGAATGCAAGCCATAAGCCTTGCTGGCTTCCATGTGATATTAAGCTTATAGGTGCACAGAATGCAACAGTGAAGAACACTTGGCAGCTTCCACCTACATTTCAGATGTAATAGAAAGCCTGGGTGCCCAGGCAGAAGCCTACTTCAGGAGCAGAGCCCTCACAGGGAACCTCTACTAGGGCAGTGCCAAGGAGTAATGTGGGGTTGGAGCTCCCACACAGAGTTCCTAAGTGGGGACTGCCTAATAAAGCCGTGAGAAAGGGGTCACCCTCTTCCCGACCCCAGAATGGTAGATCCACTGTTAGCTTGCACCTTGCACTTGGATAAGCTGCAGGCATTCAACTCCAAACCATGAGAGCAGCCCCGGGGGCTGAACCCTGCAAAGCCACAGGGGAGGAGCTGCCCATGATGCAGGACATGGAGTTAAAGAAGACTATTTTGGAACTTTAAGATTTAATGACTGCCTGCTGGGTTTGAACTTGCATGTGGCCTATAGCCCCTTTCTTTGGGCTGATTTCTCCCTTTTGGAGTAGGAATGTTACCCAATACCTCGATTGTATCTTGGAAGTAACTCACTTGCTTTTTATTTAACAGGCTCATAGGTGGGAGGGAATTGTCTCAGATGAGACTTGAGACTTTTTTGTGGGGGGGTGGGGTGGCTGGAGTTCAGTGGCATGATCTCGGCTCACTGTAACCTCTGTTTCCAGGCTTCAAGTGATTCTCCTGCCTTAGTCTTCCAAGTAGCTGGGATCACGGGCATACACCACCATACTCAGCTAATTTTTGTATTTTTAGTAGAGATGGGTTTTCACCATGTTGGCCAGGCTTGTCTTGAACTCCTGACCTCAAGTGATACACCTGCCTTAGCCTCTCAAAATACTGGGATTATAGGCATAAGCCACCGTGCCCACCAAGACTTGAGACTTTTGAGTTGATGTTTAAATGATTTAAGATTTTGGGGGCACTGTTGGGAAGGCATGATTGTATTCTGCTAAGTAAGAAGCACATGAGATCTGGGAGAGACCAGGGGCAGAATGATATAGTTTGGATATTTGCCCCTGCCCTTATCTCATGTTGAAGTATAATCTGCAATCCTGGGGGTAGGACTTCGGGGGGGATGTTTGGATCATGGGGGCAGGTCCTTCATGGCTTGGTGCTGTACTTCTGACAGTGAGTTCTCATGACATCTGGTCATTTAATAGTGTGTATCACCTTCCACCACCTCTCTCTATTGCTCCTGCTTTTGCCATGTGATGTGCCTGCTCCCCATTTCACCATCTGCCATTATTGTAAGCTTCCTGAAGCCTCTCTAGAAGTCAAGCAGATGCTAGCACTATGCTTCCTGTAAAGCCTGCAGAACCGTGAGCTGATTAACCCTCTTTTCTTTATAAATTACGCAGTCTCAAGTATTTCTTTATAGCAATGCAAGAATGGTCTAATACACTACTGGTCTGTCTAGTTTAGAGGGCAGTAGTTTGCCTTGTGACATTAATTCTCTTACAGATCTAAGAATACTTGTTGATTTTCAGTTTGCTCAGCTTTTTCTTGTGAAGATGAGCATGACAAACATCCAAGCTCCAGGCTCTTTACATGAGCTGGATTGGAAACTTTCCATTACTTTAAAGTGTCCCTTTTCCAGCATAGGTCTGACCCACAAGTATGCTGGAAAGAAGGTGACATCATCTCTCTTGTCTTTTCTTTTACTGAGATAGGGTTTCCCTCTGTTGCCCAGGCTGGGGTGCAGTGGCACAATCAGGGCTCACTGCAGCCTTGTCTTCCAGGGCCCAAACGATCCTCCCACCTCAGCCTCTGAAGTAGCTGGAACCACAGGCCTGTGCCACCATATACAGGCATGTGCCACCATATCCAGCTAATTATTCTTTTTATTTTTGTAGAGACTGTATCTCCCTATGTTGCCCAGGCTGATCTTGAACTCCTGGGCTCAAGCGATGCTTCTGCCTTGGCCTCCCAAAGTGCTGGGATAACAGGTGTAAGCCACTGGGCCAGGCCCATGATCTGTTTTGTCTCAGTTCCTCTACCTTTTACTTCCCCTGGTCCTACACTCATCCTATTACTGTGTGGTCCTTCGGGGTCGGTTCAGAGATGGGAGAAAAAGGCTATTAGAAATTGGAATTGTTGTCCTCTCTGTAGCAAATGCCCAAATACTGGTGCTGTCATTAGGCACTTTAGTATAATTTTGGAGATTCATCCAAAATGCAGGAACTCTAACACTGACATTCCCTGGTACGTGGGATGAATGTCCCAGTCAGCATCTCACAATTCCCATGGATCTCCTCTTCTGGTGGCGTACTTCACACAACCTCATTCTGCTGGCTGGTTTGCTTCTCCTTTCTTTCTAGTAGATTTGATTCTCTTCTTTTTCAAAAATGATTGTACTTCAGTGTTGTCGGTTTAATTTTATCTTCCACAAAAGATACGGTGAAGTCTTTCCTAACCCCCACTACCTCCGAATGTGACCTTATTTGGAACTAATGTCATTACAGAGGTAATCAAGTTAAAATAACATCATTAAGGTGAGACTGAATCCAATATGACTTGTGTTCCTATAAAAGGGAAAACTTTTGATGCAGAGACAAGCACACAGGGAAAGTGCCAAGTGAAGATAAAGGCAGAAATCTGGGTGATGAATCTACAATCCAAAGAACACCAAAGATGGCCAGCAAACTACCAGAAGGTAGAAGAAAGGCATGGAACAGATTCTCTCTCACAGTCCTCAGAAGGAACCAGCCCTGCCATGACCTTGATCTTGGATTTCTGGTCTTCAGAACTATGAAAAAATGAATTTCTGTTGTGTAAATCACTCAGTTTTTAATACTTTGTTATGGCAGGCCTAGAAAATGAATATACCCATCCATGTATGATCATGTCCACTAGCTGTTGGGAAAACATGACCGTTCTTATCTCCTTACTCTGTCATCAAAGGTATCCTCAGTCAGTCTCTTGTCTTTAAATACTTTTAGGAAAGAGCCAGGTACTTGACTTTGAGACTGCCATTTACCAAACTCCAAGGTTATTGGCCAAGTGCTTTCTCCATCCCTTCAAAACAGTCTTTTACCATCTGCTGACTCAGTGGAGGCATGAGGTAGCAAAGGGCCAGATCATGCAGGACTTTATAGACGTATAGAAATGGTTTTGGATTTTATTCTATTTGAGTAAGGAAACTTATTAAAGATTTTGTTCAGAGAAGCAACAAGTTCTGGCATGAATTTTTAGAAGATTTCTACAGCTGCCAACTGGAGACTAGATTGTAGGGAGGTAAAAACAGAAGCATGCAGAACAATCAATTACAGCATCCATTGTGGACTAGAATGGTTATAGTAGAGCCGCTGAGAATTGGATAGATTTAGGTTACCTTTTGAAGAGAGAGGCAACAGAGGTTCCTGAGGAATTGTGTGTAAAATGTGAGAGATAAAGAATCAAAGGACAACTTGAACAACTGTAAGAATCCATGCACCATTTAGTGAGATGAAGAGGTATCAATAGGAGTAGCTTTTGGAGGTAGAAAATAAGTCTGAAATCCATGTTGAATATTTTAATAGATATGTTGAATAAGAAGTTAGATATATGAATATGAAAATCAAAGAAATCAGGGCTGGATATGGATATTTGGAAGCCATCAGCATTGTGATGCCATATAACAGTGAAGGGAGTGGATTGGATAACCTCAGGAATAAAGGCAGATAAAGAAGGGAACACATCTCAGGCACATTAACATCTAGAGGTCAGAAAGAATCCAGCAAAGGAAAATCAAAGAGCTCTGTAATTTCACAAATGTCAAATGAAGAAAGTGTTTCAAGTTTTAAGAAGGAGGATGTTAAATTGTGTTAAATGCTGCTGAATGGTTACAATAAAGACTGAGTTGCCCACTGGATTTATCAGAATTGTTTAAATTCTCAGATATCTGCACACAAACTCTTCTTTAGCTCTAACATTTAAACTAGTTCAGAAGTCTCACATTCAAGTGTGCATAAAAACTAAAGATCTAGAGTATAAGCATAACTTCATGTATTCTGTACTTTGTGGGCCATTTAGGGGACTTTCATGGTTATTTTTTATCATTAGGGATTTTTATCATAAAGGCTCAGTTTAGAACCAAATCTCTGTTAGGGATGCAGCTACAGCTTTCTACAGCTGTTTCCAGCCTATCCAATTACTATTCAAGAGATTAGAAAAAGATCACGGTCACAGAGCCTATCCTTTACATATTTCCTCTTTGTTGTTTTATTTTACAGAGCTCACAAGAAAGCTCACACTATTTTATTCTCTCTTTCCATAAAGGAATGGTGAGAAGAAATTTAAAGGAAAGACACTAAGTAGAAAATGGAAAGGTTCTATAGGGCTAAACTGAAGAAAACTGGTATCTGTACTACTTAAAACTCATCACCTATTCCTGATCATTTGACTAGTATGACAGAGACTTAATTATCATTTGTCTTTTCCTTTGCCTACCACCTCTCATCCAAATAAAACTTATATAGGAAATATAATGTGAAATGTGAAATATTGTATAGTAAAGAATTTGGCCTTTCCTAAAGAGAGTTCTGGCATGTGGCCTCAGATTCTGGGAAATAACCTATCATATCTGATAAAAGTGTCTTTGTTTAGGAAAACTGCCTATGTCCAACAGTTTTATGGTAGAGGCTACCCATGCTAGAAAGACCAACCACATGACTTAGAGGCTTTGGGTCATGTATCATCTGACCTGGAGACTGGGTTCCATATGGGCAATGGATCAGTGATGCCTCCATAATGGAGCCCCTCAAAAATTCTGAATGTTGAAGCTCTGGTGAGCTTCCCTGACTACTCCCATTTAGAAAAATAAGTGCAGCTCACTGCCAATGCTCATTTAATTTTACATAAACATGCTCTTTGAGGCTGAAGCAAATCTGACTGATTTTTTATGTGAAAATTAAATATGAAAACTGTTCTTGGAGTTATTTCTAAATGGAACTAACATCAGAATAGTCTGAATCATCAGAACCATCTCTTTCAGAAAAATCGGATTCATCAATTGAATCTTCAGCCAACAACTGTTTGAGAATGATGTTAACATCACATGTAGAAATACTACGTTTTCTAGGATTTGACATTTTCAGCAATAGAGAATTACTATATTTGCAAATGGAAATGCCACTACTAAAATCCGAATAGTATAAATAGAATGTCTTTTGTTTCAAAAATTGATATACTAGAGTGACATGAAAATAATAATAAAAGCAAGATATTTCATGGCAAATGCATTAGTCCATTTTCATGTTGCTGATAAAGACATACCAGAGACTGGGCGATTTACAAAAGAAAGAGGTTAATGGACTTACAGTTCCACATGGCTGGGGAGGCCTCACAATCATAGTGGAAGGTGAAAGATACATCTCACATGGCAGCAGACAAAAGAAGAGAACTTGTGCAGGGAAACTCTTCTTTTTAAAACCATCAGATCTCATGAGACTTATTCACTATCACAGTAACTAACAGCAGGGAAAGACCTGCCCTCATGATTCTATTACCTCCCACTGCGTCTCTCCCATAACACATGGGAATTCAAGATGAGATTTGGGTGTGGACACAGCCAAACCATATCATTCTGCCCCTGGCCCCCTCCCAAATCTCATGTCCTCCTATTTCAAAACTAAGCCAACAGTCCCCCAAAGTCTTAACTAAGTTTAGCATTAACTCAAAAGTCCACAGTCCAAAGTCTCATCCAAGACAAGGCGAGTGCCTTCAGTTTATGAGCCTGTAAACTTAAAAGCGAGTTAGTTTTTCCTAGATACAACTGGGGTACAGCCATTGCGTAAATACAGCCATTCCAAATGGGAGAAATTGGCCAAAACCAAGGGGTTAGAGGGCCCATGCAAGTCCAAAATCCAGCAGTTAGTCAAACCTTAAAAGCTCCAAAATTATCTCCTTTGACTCCATATCTCACATTCAGATTACAATGATGCAAGAGGTGGGCTCCCATGGTCTTGGGCAGTTCTGTCCCTGTGGCTCTGGAGGGCACAGTCTCTCTCCTGGCTGCTTTCATGTACTGGCATTGAGTGTTTGTGGTTTTTCCAGGCACATGGTACAAGCTGTCGGTGGATCTACCATTCTGGAGTCTGGAAGACAGTGGCCCTCTTCTCAAAGCTCCACTTGGCAGTGCCCCAGTAGGGACTCTGTGTGGGGGCTCTGACCTCACACTTCCCTTCCACACTGCCCTAGCAGAGGTTCTCCCAGAGGGCCCCACCCCTGTAGCAAACTTTTTCCTGGGAATCCAGGCGTTTCCATACATCCTCTGAAATCTAGGTGGAGGTTCCCAAACCTCAATTCTTGATTTCTGTGCACTCATAGGCTCAAAATCATGTGGAAGCTTCCAAGGCTTGGGGCTTCTACCCTCTGAACCAAAAGCCCATGCTGTACCTTGACCCTTTTTAGCTATGGCTGGAGTGGCTGGGATGCAGGGCACCAAGTCCCTAGACTGCACACAGCACAGGGACCCTGGGCCCCACCCATGAAATCATTTTTTCCTCCTAAACCTCTGGGTCTGTAGTGGGAGAGGCTGCCACAAAGGTCTGTGACATGACCTGGAGACATTTTCCCCACTGTCTTGGTGATTACCATTCGGCTTTTTATTACTTATGCAAATTTCTGCAGCCGGCTTGAATTTCTCCTCAAAAAATGGGATTTTCTTTTCTACATTGTCAGGCTGCAGTTTTCCAAACTTTTATGCTCCGTTTCCCTTTTAAACTGAATGCTTTTAACAGCATCCAAGTCACCTCTTGAACGCTTTGCTGCTTAGAAATTTTTTCTGCCAGATACGCTAAATCATGTCTCTCAAGTTCAAAGTTCCACAATTCTCTAGGGCAGGGGCAAAATGCTACCATTCTTTTTGCTAAAACATAACAAGAGTCACCTTTCCTTCAGTTCCCAACAAGTTCCTCATCTCCATCTGAGACCACCTCAGCCTGGATTTTATTGTTTATATCATTATCAGTATTTTGGTCAAAGCTATTCAATAAGTCTCCAGGAAGTTCCAAAGTTTCCCACATTTTCCTGTCTTCTTCAGACCCAAACAGATCCAACATACTCAAGACTGGGCAATTTACAAAAGAAAGAGGTTTAATGGACTTACAGTTCCACATGGCTGGGGAAGCCTCACAATCATGGTGGAAGTTGAAAGGTACATCTCACATGGCAGCAGACAAGAGGAGAGAACTTGTGCAGGGAAACTTCCCTTTTTGAAACTATCTGATCTCGTGAGATGTATTCACTATTACAAGAACAGCAGGGAAAGACCTGCCCCCATGATTCAATTAACTCCCACTGGGTCCTTCCCACAACACATGGGAATTCAACATGAGATTTAGGTGGGGACACACCAAACCATATCAGCAAAGCAATCTCAAGGTAAATGCTGCAGCTGCAAGTGCCACTCGCGAATATTCTTGGGGCAAACAGGAAAAGGGTTACTGGTAATTCTATATTGCATATTGTCAAGCGTGGATTTTGGGAGGGTAACATGTCTTGACTCCACTGGGAGAGTACAGCAAATAATGGGAGAGTACAGCAAAAGCGATGTGTTTGGTACTCTCCTGGACTCCGCCTTATGTGCTTCTTCCCTTGGCTGACATCAGTCTGTATTCTTGCCTTGTGATAAATGGTAACTGTAAAGATAACAACTTTCAGTGAGTTCTGTGAGACCTAGCAAAATTTCAAACCTGAGAGTGTTTCTGGGAACCCTCCAAACTTGCAGTTGGTGTCAGAAGTGAGGGACGCCTTGGAGACTGTGCCCTCAAACCTCACAGGTTGTCTAACTCTAGGTAAATATATCAACCTACAAATTGTCTCCATCACAAACTAGAGGCTGTTTTATGTTTTTTGTTTGAAATTCTCTTAAAGTATGTTTTGAACATTGATATGTTATCTTTTCTCATTAAAAAAAAAAAAATTCCAGGCATAATGAAAAGTGTGTTCTTGGGTCTAACTCAGCTTTTTGTTCTTAGCTTCTAGATGGAAAGCACAAGTGATAGGGGGTTGATTTCAAGTAATAATAATTTTGTTGGAGGGGTCATTAGAAATTATTTGGTTATATGATTCTACTTTTTGGGCTTTGAATATAAACTGAATCTAGAAGACAGAACTTGTTGTAATTACTATGCCACACTTCACACATACTGTCTTAGTCCATTTTCTGCTGCTGTAAGAATACCACAGACTGGGTAATTTATAAACAAAAGAAATTCATTTGACTTACAGTTCTGGGGACTGGGGAAGTCCAAGATCCAGAGGCTGCATCTGGTGAAGGTCATTTTGTGGCAGAAAGCATCACATGGGGAGAGAGGCTGAGACAAAGTAGTGACAGTGCACAAGACAGAGAGAAAATGGGGGCCAAATTTATCTTTTTATCAGGAGCCTACTCCCATGATAACGAATCCACTCCCACAGTAACGGCATTCATTCCTTCATGAGGGCACAGCCCCTATGGTCTAAATCACCTCTTTAAGGCTTCACCTCTTAATATTACTACAATGGCAATTACATTTCCAACACATGAATTTTTAGAGAACACATTCAAACCACAGCATATACCTGCTTGGGCTTGGGCAAGGGCAGGAATGTTACTTGATTCTCTAAATTTAAGTCAGCATTCAGACCTCGTTCTAATAGAGTTGGTTAGTTTGGACACAGCTTTGCCCTTAGCATCTAATTAGGAATATTTTCCTTAATGGATATTCTTGAACTGTCAAAATGTTGGCACTGAGCCCTAGTCATGATAAGTAGGTTTACATTTTATTTTTAATTTAAATGAACAACATGTAGTCTTGATAGTATTTTTGGAGGTGTCCGTCTGCTGTATGTCACTGAAATCATTTCATGTGAAGGGTCGGAGTAGATTGATAAAAAGACAGATTCCGAAGGAAGTGGTCTGGAATAGGAGGAGGATATGCCAAATATGGTATAGGGACATTTCTTTGATCATCCTAATGATCAAAGATGGACCAGCTGTTAGCCAGGAGGGAACAAATTTCCTTTCCTTTTTCCTTGTCTTAGTAGGATTTTAAAGTGCAAGAGAAGAGAAGTGGGGAGAGAAACTGAAGTTTCTGGCTTCCCTAGAGATGTATAAATTAAAACTATAAATAAACTAACTTGTACAGTTTAGATGAAGTTTAGATGACTACGGTTACAATGAGGGGAAATTTTTGTACTATATCGTGTAGTCATCATTGTAATGGTTTCTGCTACGCTACACATGGGCTGTTGTAATTCTAACAAAACATCTAAGCCCACACACAATTTTTGTTGCTTTCCCTCCTTTCTCCTCACAGATTTGCAGAAAATATTTTTTGTGGTCAGCTGAGACAGGAGTTTACTCTACGATTTAGGGTAGAGTAAGGAGAGAAAAGGACTCACTCTGTTTTAGCACATAACCTCCTCATTCTTGATTTTGACATCTTAGGCAGGATTGGACTTGAAAGGATATTTACTCATTGGCTGTTGTCATATAGCATATTAGTTTCTTTTGCTGAAAAATCACTCCAAAATTTACTGGCTTAAAGTGACAAGAATCATGTTCATTCTAATTGTTTCTGTGGGTCAGGAATTCAGAACTGGGCACAGTGGGGATGGCTTGTCTTTGCTTTATGAAATTTAGGACTCCAGCTGAAAGACTCTATGATAGGAACAATCTGAAGGCTCATTCATTCCCATGTAAGTACAGCTGGAATTGTAGGCTGAAGCACCCTTATATTTGTTCAATAGTTTACTATTGAACAAAGTACCTTCCCCTAACCCCTGAGTGGGCCTCTATCCTGGAAACATTGAAAGGTCCTGTCACTCATCTTTTGACCAATCTCCATGTTTTATGTAAACATTGGTATATTCTCTTTGTATTCAATTTTCACTAGTTTTCCCACTTATGTTCTATTTCTGTTTCAGGATCCCACATTAAAGTTGGTCTCTTTAGGCTCCTCTTGGCTCAGACAGTTTCTCAGACTTTCCTTGTTTCTCATGACTTTAACTGTTTGGAGTAGTAGTGGTCAGGTATTTTGTCTGATGTTTTTCTCATGGTTAAACTGGGATTATACATTTTTGGGAGCCTTATCTTTTAATATAATTTGTCACTGTTGCAAAAGTCTACCAAAATAAAAACGTTTCCCTCCTCTGTTCAACAGTCCTTCAGTTTCTCCAATTGTCTGCAGCAGAAAATCAAATTACTCAGCATGATATACAAAGCTTTTCAGAATCTGGCTGTTGCCTTCCTCTTCAGTATAAAGTGTCACTCTACAAACCATTCGAGTTCTTTCCCGAAATGAAGCCCTAACAGTCTTGCAATGCCCGAGATTCATTAAAAAGACAAGGTAAGGTCACTACCATCAATGACTTTACATTTTAGGGGGGCAGGGTACATTTGCAAATAAATAAATGAATAGCATTCTACTTTTATGAAGGAAACAAGAAAGGAGTGGAGATTAAGAAGTACAAACAGTGTGGAAGTGAAGTATACTTTAGAGATTCTGGGATCTCCTCTCTGAAGAACATAACTGTTGGTTTACTTGCGAGCCACCAGACTTTCCTTCTCTTTAGCTGCCTCAGAGGAGAGAAAGTCTAACTTAGCTTTGTTTCCCCAGCGTCTAGTTTAGCCTAATTCATTAACAGTTTTGGACTAAATAAATGCGCTGAGAGTACTATCTAAAAATTAAAAATCAGTTGCTACCATCCCTCTCCCCAGATTTATCCTTGAAATACCTTTCAAATCTGTTTCCGGAAAAAATATTAATATCCGTAAGAGTCCCATCTGCGTCAAGCATGATAATGAGAAAACTTTTGTCATTAGGATGCTAGTATTAACTTCCTATTTTACATGTTATAATTCAAAAATAAATTTAATCTTCCAAATCTAGACCTCCCGGTTTTTCTGGAATTGAATGGACCTGGTAAAGTCTGACACACTGTGAGTGGGGGAGTGGGGAATTGGCTGTGAGGACATCCTCAGAATGGTTAAAATTCCGCGGGAAGAACGAGGCTTTAGGGTGGACTCTTCCTCCACAGCTACCCAGGCAGACTTCATAAGGAAGGGCGAGCAGATTCCGCCAGTGCGTAAGAGGACTACTTAATTCACGTGGGCCTCTTTCTCCATGCCACTTAGTACCACAGGAACCTACCTGGGTCCCGCGCCCCGCCTATTTCCGGGTTGTCGCCGCCGCTGCCGTCGCGTGCGTAATGACGTGTCAGTCTCCTGCAGACCCCGGAAGTGCAACTCGAACTTGGTCGGGGCGCGGATCCCGAGAGGGAAAGTCATAACAACCGCACGAGGGAGTTCGACTGGCGAACTGGAAGGCCACGCCTCCTCCCGCCTGCCCCCTCAGCCCTGTAGCTGGGGGCAGAGCTCAGGTAGGACTGCCGTTTGCGGGGATGTGAGCTCCGGGGGCAGGCTCGGGTCGAAATCCGAGGAGGGGGCTGGCCTGAGTCGGGCTCAGGCTGGGGTCGCTGGCCCTGGGGCCCGAAGCTGTCAGGAACCACGCTGCATTCCCTGCGGACACCTCTGACTTGTATCTGGGTCCCCGCTGATGGGCAGGTCCCATGTGCGATTTCCAACCTCCAGGCGGGAGCGACACATGTGTTGGCTGGATGACTTTCCTTATATCGGGGCGTACGGGATTCTGGGAGTCCCTGGAGACAGAGTAATGGGCCCTCCTCCGCTTTCTTGGGAGTGGAGGTATTGTGGTTCTTGTATTAAATTTTTTTTTCCTACAAAAAGTGTTATTCACTGCTAGCGTTTTACCAGAAGTCGTTCGCTGCAGACGGATTAAAGTGCAGTTATAAAATACTCTCAAAACTTGTAACATGCATGGGCGCGGGTGGGACGTTTCTCTGGGATGCAGTATGAATGTATGAATTAAGTGTTGAATACTTTTGACTTTGAAATAAAGTAAGTATGTTTTGGAAGCAGTCTTCTCTTTCCCTCATCCAGGTGTTTAACATATTCTTTTAGTGCTCCAGGGTCTATATCTGTTGGGCCAAGAAACTCGTTATTTGTGTTTTGAATATGCTGCATTTAATGACATGCAATGTTGCATTTGTCCGTTTCTCCCAAATCCTGAAAAAAGCTGTAGAGGGAAAAATTCTCTGGTTTTTGTCTGCAGTAGAGGGAAAAATTCTCTGGTTTTTGTCTGCAAGTGCCTTGTATATTTATCAAAATATCAATGCGATTTTTTAATGCAGTACATGACATCGTTTGTATTAACGCATGCTGTATATTGCGTAACAAATATCGCATTGATAAGGTGTATTCTTTATCCTGCAATGCAAGGGACAGTTACACTGTATACATTTAGCGAATGTAGAAACTGAGTAAGAGAGTATTTTTGGATCTGCTGGTACCAGGCTTCTTTCAGAATTTTCAACTAGGCCTTACTTCCACTTAACCAGTGAACCCTACACTGAAAAGTTAGGGTGCTGAGTAAGAGAGTATTTTTGGATCTGCTTCATTAAGGCCTCAGTGACAGTGCTGGTACCAGACTTCTTTCAGAATTTTCAACTAGGCCTTACTTCCCCTTAACCAGTGAACCCTACACTGAAAAGCTGTGGATGCTTTCCAGCTATGGCTGCTCCATATGGTAGAATAAATAGTACCAAGGCCAAGAGGGACACCATGAGCTTCCACCTATTTATTCATTTAGCAGATATTTACTGGCAACCTTCAGTGTGCGGGATAGTATTCAGGTGCTGAGAAGACAGTCGTGAACAAAATAGTCCTTTTGCTCCTGGAACTTACATTCTAATGAATAGAGAAGTATAATTAACAAGTAAATACATACCGAGTAGTTATTAAGAGGTATAGAGAAAGACTGGGCGCGGTGGCTCACGTCTGTAATCCTAACATTTTGGGAGACCGAGGCTGGCGGATTGCCTGAGCTCTGGAGGTCGAGACCAGCCTGGGCAACACGGTGAACCCTATCTCTACTAAAATACAAAAAAAATTAGCCGGGTGTGGTGGCGTACGCCTGTATTCCCAGCTACTCTGGAGGCTGAGGCAGGAGAATTGCTTGAACCAGGGAGGTGGAGGTTGCCGTGAGCCAAGTTGTTCAGATCATGTGCCGCATAATTTCTATTCATAATGAGTTCAGTTGAGTAATTTGAGTGTGTAATTTAACAATGTCCAAAACTGTAAAAAAAAATTGTAAATATAATCTGCTAAGAAGGAAGGGCATTTTAAAAAATCTAGAATGTCCAATTGCCCATAAGTTCAAGGTAACAACGTCTTTTTTTTTTTTTAAACTATTGAATGTTTTGTACACTGTCATAATTTATTAGATACTCTTGGGGGTGCTACGTTGAGCTATTTCAGTTATAAATCTCATTTAAATCAATTACTTTGCTTTAGTTTAATGAATGAAAAATTGTATCACAATTTTACTTATAACTCCTTGGCAAATTAAAATTGATTAATTTACTACAGATGAGATGGCAGATGACTGACTTACTCAAGGTTTCACAGCTAAGTTACAGAGAAATTAGAGACAAAAATGCTATGCTGCTTTCTCTAATATTGTTTGTTGTCTCCATTTGGAGGAAATGATCTCTTTTGTAATATACATAATTGAGATAATTTTTGCTTCAGAGAAAATGACACTGTCAAGACCATCAAAGTAAAGCATTACTGTATATTTCCATTTCTTCATATCAGATTGTTTATTTATTTTTTACTTGGAAATTGCTAAGAAACTAGATTTTATTTTATTTTTAAACTTTTATTCCTTTCCAACTTTTATTTTAGTTCAGGGGGTACATGTGCAGTGACCGGATCGATGGTTTTTCAATTCTCATCCTCTTCCCAACCTTCACCCTGAAGTAGACCCTATTGTGTACTGTTCTCTTTGTCCGTGTGTACTTAATACTTAGCTCTCACATATAAGTAAGAACATTTTGTATTTTTTTTTTTTCCCTGCATTGATTCACATAGAATGGCCTCCAGCTCCATCCATGTTACTGTAAAGGACATGATTTTATTCTTTTTTATGGCTGTGTGGTGTTCCATGGTGTATACGTGCCACATTTTCTTTGTTCAGTCCATTGTTGATGGGTATGTAGGTTGATTCCACGTCTTTGCTTTTTTGAATAGTGCTGTGATGACCATATGAGTACATGTTGTCTTTTTTTTTGAGGCGGAGTCTCGCTCTGTCGCCCAGGCTGGAGTGCAGTGGCGGAATCTCAGCTAACTGCAAGCTCCGCCTCCCAGGTTTAAGCCATTCTCCTGCCTCAGCCTCTGGAGTAGCTGGGACTACAGGCGCCCGCCACCACGCCCAGCTAGTTTTTTGTATTTTTTTTTAGTAGAGACAGGGTTTCACCGTGTTAGCCAGGATGGTCTCGATCTCCTGACCTTGTGATCCACCCGTCTCGGCCTCCCAGAGTGCTGGGATTACAGGCTTGAGCCACATGTTGTCTTCTTATTGGAATGATTTATATGCCTTTGGGTGTGTACCCAGGAATGGGATTGTTGAGTTGAATGGCAGTTCTTTCTGTTTTAGCTTTGAGAAATCTCCAAACTGCTTTCCACAGTGGCTGAAATTTACATTCCCTCCACCACTGTATAAGCATTCAGTTTTCTCCACAACCTCATCAGCAGCTGTTATTTTTTGAATTTTTAGTATCAGCCATTCCAACTGATGTGAGATGGTTCTTATTTTGGTTTTGATTTGCGTTTTTCTAAAACTCAGTGATGTTGAGCATTTTTTCATATGCTTGTGGCCATGTGTATATCTTGTTTTGAGAATTGTCTGTTCATGTCCTTTGCCCATTTTTTATGGGTTTTTTTGCTTGTTAATTTAAGTTCCTTACAGATCCTGGCTATGGGACCTTTGTAGGATGCATAGTCTGCAAATTTTTTCTCCCATTCCGTAGGTTATCTATTTACTCTGTTGATACTTTCTTTTGCTGTGTAGAGGCTCTTTAGTTTAATTAGGTCTTTCTTTTCAACTTTTGTTTTTGTTGCAGTTGCTTTTGGAGTCTTCATATGAAATCTTTGCCAGGGCCTAGGTTCAGAATGGTATCGCCTAGATTTTCTTTTAGAGTATTTATGGTTTTAGGCCTTACATATAAGTCTTTAATCCATCGTGAATGGATTTTTGTGTATGGTAAAAGGAAAGGATTCAGTTTCAATCTTCTGCATATGGCTAGGCAGTTATCCCAGCACTCTTTATTGAATAGGGAGTCCTTTTCCCATAGCTTGTTGTTGACTTTGTCAAAGATCAGATGGTTTTAGGTGTGTGGCTTTATTTCTGGGTTCTCTATTCTGTTCCATTGTTTTATGTGTCTGTTTTTTTTTTTTTCCCCAGTACCACGCCGTTTTGGTTACTGTAGCCTACTAGTATAGTTTGAAGTCAGTTAGTGTGATGCCTCTGGCTTTGTTCTTTTTGCTTAGGATTGTTTTGGGTATTCAGGCTGTTTTTCAGTTCCGTATAAATGTTAGATATTTTTTCTAGTTCTGTGAAAAATGTCATTGGTAGCTTGATAGGAGTAGCATTGAATCTGTAAATTGCTTTGAGCAACATGGCCATTTTAATAATGTTAATATGAGTAAGGAATATCTTTTCATTTGTGTTGTTTCTGATTTCTTTAGCAAAGTTTTGTAATTCTCATTGTAGAGATCTTTCACCTCCCTGTTGAGCTGTATGCCTAGGTATTTTATTTCTTTTGTGGCTATTGTGAATGGGATTGCATCCTTGATTTGACTCTCAGCTTGGACATTATTGCTGAAATGCTACTGATTTTTTGGCATCGATTTTGTATCTTGAAACTATGCAGAAGTTGTTTATCAGATCTGGGAACCGTTGGGTAGAGATAGTGAGGTTTTCTAAGTATAGAATCATATCATCTGTGGACAGAGATAGTATGACTTCC
Source organism: Rhinopithecus bieti (assembly GCF_001698545.2). NCBI lineage: Eukaryota > Metazoa > Chordata > Mammalia > Primates > Cercopithecidae > Rhinopithecus > Rhinopithecus bieti. The sequence goes on from NW_016804239.1 coordinate 50,304, forward strand.
TCTTAATTTCGATGCCTTTCATTTGTTTCTCTTGCCTAATTGCTTTGGCTGAAATTTCCAGTGCTATGTTGAATAGTTGTGGTGAGAGTGGGCATGCTTGTCTTTTTCTGGTTTTCAAGGGAAATGTCTCTAGCTTTTTCCCATTTAGTATGATGTTCACTGTGGGTTTGTCATAGATGGGTCTTCTTATTTAAGGTATGTTCCTTCAGTGTCTAGTTTGTTGAGAATTTTTAACACGAAGTGATGTTAAATTTTATCGAATGCCTTTTCTGCATCTATTGAGATGATCATGTGGTTTTTGTTTTTAGTTTTGTTTATGTGTTGAATCACGTTTACTGATTTACATATGTTGACCCAACCTTGTGTAACAGGAATAAACCCATCTTGATCGTGGTGGATTAGGTTTTTGACGTGCTTCTGGTTTTGGTGTGCTAGTATTTGTTGAGGATTCTTACATCTATATTCATCAGGGATATTGGCCTAAAGTTTTCTTTTTTCATTGTGTTTCTACAAAGTTATGGTATCAGAATGATGCTGGCTCCATAGAATGATTTGACGGGGAGTCCTTTCTTCTCATTTTTGGAATAGTTTAGTAGGGTTGGTATCCGCTCTTCTTTGTATGTCAGGTATTTCACTATTGGTCTGTTCAGGGTTTCAATTTATTTCTGATCAATCTTGGGAGGTTGTATGTTTTGAGGAACTTACCCATTTTCTCTAAGTTTTCTAGTTTGTGTAGGTAGAGGTGTCCATAATAGTCTCCGAGGGGTTTTTGTATTTCTGTGGGGTCACTTGTAATCTTCACTTTGTCATTTCTGATTGTGTTTATTTGGACTTCTTTCCTTTTTTCTTTATTTGTCTAGGTAGTGGTCTGTCAGTCTTATTCTTTCAGAGAACCACGTTTTGGTTTCGTTGATGTTTTGTAAAGTTTTTCATGTCTTAGTCTTGTTCAGTTAAGCTCTGATTTTGGTTTTTTCTTCTGCTAGCTTTGGTGTTAGTTTACTTTTGTTTTTTGTTTTTTGTTTTGGTTGCTTTAGGTGTGATGTTAGGTTGTTAATTTGAGATCTTTCTAACTACTTGATGTAGGTGTTTAGTGCTATAAACTTTCCTTTGAAGACTGCTTTAGCTGTGTCTCAAGAGAATCTGGTATGTCATTTCTTTGTTTTCATTAGTTTCAAAACATATTTTCAATTCTGTCTTAATTTCATTGTTTACTCAAAGTCATTCAGGAAGAGATTGTTTAATTTCTACATAATTATATGATTTTGGAGATCTGTTCTTGTACTGTGGTTGAGAGTGTGGTGTAATTTAAGTTTTTTTTTTTTTTTTTTTTTTTTAATCTGTTGAGAATTCCTTTATGGCTGAGTGTGTGGTCAATATTACATTATGTGTCATGTGCAGATAAGAAGAATGTATATTCTGTTGTAGTTGAGTGGAGTGTTCTGTAGATGTCTATTAGGTCCGTTTGGTCAAGTGTCAAGTTTAGGTCCTAAATATCTTTGTTTTGTGCCGCGATGATCTGTCTAGTACTGTCAGCGGGTGTCGAGATGAGATCTTCCACTATTAATCTTCCACTATTATTGCGTGGTTATCTAAGTCTCTTTGTAGGTCTCTAAGAATTTATTTTATGAATCTGGGTTCTCCAATGTTGGATGCATGTGTATTTAGGATAGTTAATTTTCATGTTGAATTGAACCTTGTATCATTATCTAATGCCCTTCTTAGTCCTTTTTGATCATTGTTGCTTTCAAGTCTGTTTTGTCTCAAATTAAAAGAGCAATCTGCCTCTTTTTCTGTTTTCTGTTTGCTTGATAGATTTTTCTCTATCCTTTACTCTGAGTCTGTGCGTATCATTGCATGTGATATGGGTCTCTTGAAGATGGTATATAGTTAGGTCTTGTTTCTTTATTCAAATTGCCCTCTGTGTCTTTTAAGTGGTGTAGTTAGTCCGTTTACATTAAGGGTCATTTTTGATACGTGAAAATTTGATCCTGTTATGATGTTAGCTGCTTGTTACGTAGACTTGATTGTGTAGTTGCTTTATGGTGTCAGTGGTCTGTGTACTTAAGTGTGTTTTTGTGGTGGCCAGTAATGGCCTTTCATTTTCATGTTTAGTGCTTCCATAAGGACCTCTTAGAAGGCAGGTCTGGTGGTAGTGAATTCCCTTAGTATTTGCTTATCTGAAAAGGATTTTATTTATCTTTCATGTAATGAAGCATAATTTGGCTGGATGTGAAATTCTTGGTTAGCATTTCCTTTCTTTAAGAATGCTGGATAAAGGTCCCCAATCTTTTCTGGCTTGTAGGATTTCTGCTGAAAGGTCAGCTGTTAGCCTGATGGGGTTCCCTTTGTAGGTGACCTCTACCTTCTTTTTAGCTCCCTTTAAGATTTTTTCTTTCACTTTGACCATGGAGAATCTGATGACTTTTTGTCTTCAGGATGGTTGTCTTGAATAGCATCTTACAGGGGTTCTCTGTAGTCCCTGAATTTGAATGTCTACCTCCCCAATAAAGTTAGGGAAATTTTCATAATTTTTAATTATGTTTTCTAAGTTGCTTTCTCTCTGTCTCTCTTTCAGGAATGCCAATGTGTCATATGTTTGGTCTGTTTATGTAATCCCATATTTTTAGGAGGTTTTGTTCATTCTTTTATTCGTTTGCCTTTATTTTGTCTGATTGAATTCATTTGAAGAATTGGTCTTTGAACTTTGAGATTCTTTCCTCAGTTTTGTCTCTTCTGAGCACTTCCGATTGCATTATGAAATTCTTTTAGTGAGTTTTTCAGCTCTATCAGATCAGTTTGGTTTCTTCTTAAAATGACTATTTCATCTTTAAGTTCTTGTATTGTTTTATTGGATTCCTTGGATTCCTTGAATTGAGTTTCAGCTTTCTCCTGAATCTTGATGATTCTCCTTGCCATCCACATTCTGAATTCTATGTCTATAGTTTCAGACTAGTGAAGAACCATTCTTAGGTAGGTGGTGCAGTCATTTGGAGGTAGGAAAACACGCTGACTTTTTTTTTTTTTTTACTTTGGAATTATTGATATTTATGACTTCCTATGCTATAACATAGTTAAAGCTAATTTTCAGGAGGAAAGTTTCATTTTGTAATTATTCATTATTTACACTATGATGGGGAGGGCTTTAGTATTCTTTTTTTTCTGGTTATTCCTTTTTTTTTTTTTTTTTTGAGACGGAGTCTTGCTCTGTCGCCCAGGCTGGAGTGCAGTGGCTGGATCTCAGCTCACTGCAAGCTCCGCCTCCCGGGTTTATGCCATTCTCCTGCCTCAGCCTCCGGAGTAGCTGGGACTACAGGCGCCCGCCACCTCGCCTGGCTAGTTTTTTGTATTTTAATAGAGACGGGGTTTCACCATGTTAGCCAGGATGGTCTCGAGCTCCTGACCTCGTGATTCACCCGTCTCGGCCTCCCAAAGTGCTGGGATTACAGGCTTGAGCCACCGCGCCCGGCCGGTTATACCTTTTTTTTTAAAAAAATATTTTAGGTTTGGGAATACATGTGTAGGTTGGTTACATAGATAACATGTGTTGTAGGGTTTGTTGTATGTATTATTACATCACCCAAGTATTAAGCTCAGTACCCAATAGTCATCTTTTCTGCACATTGCCCTCCTCCTCACCTCCCTCTCTTAAGTAGACCCCAGTGTCTGTTGTTGCTTTCTTTGTGTTCATAAGTTCTCATCATTTAGCTCCCATTTATAAGTTAGAACATGCAGTATTTGGTTTTCAGTTACTGTGTTAGTTTGCTAAGGATGATAGCCTCCAGCTTTATCCATGTTCCCGCAGAAGACATGCTCTCATTTTTTTTTTATGGCTGCGTAATATTCCATGGTGTGTATCTACCACATTTTCTTTATCCAGTCTGTCATTGACGGGCATTTAGTTTGATTCCATGTCTTTACTGTTGTGAACAGTACTGCAGTGAACATTCACGTGCCTGTGTCATTATGGTAGATATTCTTCCTCTGAGTGTATACCCAGTGACGGTATTGCAGCATCAAATGGTAGCCCTGCTTTTAGCTCTTTGAGGAAAAGCTATACCGCTTTCCACAATGGTAGAACTAATTTACACTCCCACCGACAATGTATCAGGGTTCCCTTTTCTCTACAACTTTGCTGGCATATGTTATTTTTTTACTTTTTAATAATAACCATTCTGACTGGTATGAGATGGTGTCTTATTCTGGTTTTGATTTGTATTTCTCTAATGATCAGTGATATTGAACTTTTTTTCATATGCTTTTTGGCCACATGTATGTCTTTTAAGAAGTATCTGTTCATGTCTTTTGTTTACTTTTAATGAGGTTGTTTGTTTTTCTCTTACAACGTTGTTTAAGTTCCTTGTGGATGCTGGACTTTCTCCTGAATCTTGATTTTTGCCAACTATGCATCTGACTAAGACAGATTTTTTTCCCATTATGTAGGTTATCTGTTTACTCTGCTGATAGTTTCTTTTGCTGTGCAGAAGCTCTTAAGTTTAATTAGATTCCTTTTGTCAGTTTTTGCTTTTGTTGTGATTGCTTTTGGTGTCTTTGTCATGAATTCTTTGCCCGTTCCTAGGTCCAGGATGGTATTGCCTAGGTTGTTTTCCAGGGGTTTTATAGTTTTGGGTTTTACATTTAAGTCTTTAATCCATTTGGGTCTATTCTTGTATATGGTATAAGGAAGGGGTCCAGATTCAGTCTTCTGCATATGGCTTGCCACTTATCTCAGCACCATTTTTTGAATAGGGAGTCTTTCCCCCTTTTCTTGTTTTTGTCAGCTTTGTCAAAGATTAGATAGTCGTAGATGTGTGGCCTTATTTGTGGCCTCTTTATTCTGTTCTATTGGTCTATATGCTTGTTTTTGTACCCATACTATGCTGTTTTGATCCCTGTAGCCTTGTAGTATGGTTTGAAGTCAGGTAACATGATACTCCAGCTTTGTTCTTTTTGCTTAGTATTGTGTTGGCTGTTTGAGCCATAAAATTGCTTTTCTGGTTCCATAAAAATTTTAAAATAATTTTTTCTAGTTCTGTGAAGAATGCCTTTGGTAGTTTGATAGGAATAGCATTGAATCTATAAATTGCTTTAGGCAGTAGCCATTTTAGTGATATTGATTCTTCCTTTCCACCAGCATGGGATGTTTTTCCATTTATTTGTGTGTCATGTCTGATTTCTTTCAGCAGTGTTTTATAATTCTCATTGTAGAGATCTTTCACCTCCCTTATTAGCTGTATTCTTAGGTATTTGTGTGTGTGTGTGTGTGTGTGTGGCAGTTTTGAATGGGATGGCCATTCTGAATTGGCTGTCAGTTTGGTTGTTGTTGTTATATAGGAATGCTACTGATTCTTGTACATTGATTTTGTATCCTGAAACTTTGCTGAAGTTATCAGCTGAAGGAGCTTTTGGACTCATACTATGGGGTTTTCTCGATATAGAATCATGTCATCTGCAAACAAGTAGTTTGACTTTCTCTCTTCCTATTTGGATGCCCTTTATTTCTTCCTTTCATCTGATTGTTCTGGCTAGGACTTCCAATACTAAGTTGAATAGATGTGGTGAGAGAGGGCATCCTTATCTTGTGCCGTTTTTCAGGGGAATGCTTCCAGCTTTTGCCCGTTCCATGTAATGTTGACTGTGGGTTTCTCATAGATGTGTCTCATTATTTTGAGATATGTTCCTTCAATACCTAGCTTATTGAGAATTTTTAACATGATGGGATGTTGAATTTTATCAAAAGCCTGTTGAAATAACCATATGGCTTTTGTCTTTAGTTCTGCTTATGTGATGAATCACATTTATTGATTTTTGTGTGTTGAACCAGCCTTGCATCCTGGGGATGAAGCCTCCTTGATCATGGTGGATTAGCTTTTTGATGTGCTATTGGATTTGGGTTGCACGTATTTTGTTGAGGGTTTTTACACCAGTGTTCATCAAAGATATTGGCCTGAAGTTTTCTTTTTTTGTTGTTTCGCTGTCAGATTTTAGATCAAGGTAATGCTGGCCCCATAGAGTGAGTTGGGGAGAAGTCCATCCTTCTCCGTTTTTTGGAATAGTTTCTGTAGGAATGGTACCAGCTTTTCTTTGTATATCTGGTAGAATCTGGCTATGACTCCATCAGGTCCTGGGCTTTTTTTGGTTGGTAGGCTATTAGTGATTCAATTTTGGAGCTCGTTAATGGTCTGTTGAGGGAATCTGTGTCTTTCTGTCTCAGTCTCGGAAGAGTGCACGTGTCCAGGAATATATCCATCATACCTAGGTTTTCTAGTTTGTTTGTGTAGAGGGATGTTAATAGTAGTTTCTGATGGTTGTTTTTGTTTCTGTGGGGTCAGTAGTCACATTCCCTTAGTAATTGCTAATTGTGTTTATTTGGAGAATAACACAATTAGGAGAATTAACACAATCTTTTATTTGGAAAAAAGAGAAGTCTTTTTTCTTCTTAATTAGCCTAGCTAGTGGCCTATTTTATTTTTTTCCAAAAAATCAACTCCTTAATTTGTTGATCTTTTGAATGGTTTTTTTGTGTTTTGATTTCCTTCAGTTCAGCTCTAATTTTTGTGGTTTCTTGTCTTCTAGCTTTGGGATTGATTTGCTCTTGTTTCTCTCATTCTTTCAGTTGTGAAGTTAGGTTGTTAATTTGAGATGTTTCTAGTTTTTTGATGTGGGCATTTAATGCTTTGAATTTCCATTTAAACATTGTTTACTCATGTCCCAGAGATTCTGGTATGTTCTATATTTGTTCTCATTATTTTCAAGGAACTTCTTGATTTCTGCCTCAATTTCATTATGTACCCAAAAGTCATTCGGGAGCATGTTGTCTAATTTTTATGTATTTGTATGGTTTTGAGTGATTTTCATTGTGTTGACTTATATTTTTATTGCGCTGTGATCCAAGAGACACTCTGATTTTTGAGTTGCCAGAGTCCTTCCACTGGTTCTTCACCTTTGTGGCCGGATGTTCCTTTAATCTTTGTTGTTGCTGTCCTTTGGATGGGCCTTTTTGCTTTTATACTTCTTGATGCCTTTGAGGGTTTGACTGTTCTTTAAGTTGGTTTCAGTCAGCTGTCTTCATTTCTGGATGATTTCAGGGAACCAAGGTTCAGCTCAGCACTCCTGGGCTGCATGCTCTAACCCTGGAGGGTTGTGACTAGGGCCACAGCTTTGTTCTCTGACCCCCTGAGGTTAAGCACCTGCTGTGCTGGAGGAGCTGAGGTGGTCCCAGTTCATTGGTAGTAGCAATCCCATGGAGGGTGCTGACAAAAGCCCTTCATTAGGCCTGTGACAGAAGGGTCTGTGTTCGTGTGCGCCAGCAGTGGGTGGTGCGGTTAGGGGTGTTACGTCAGAGCAGTGGAGAGAGGTTGTGGGCATGTGCATACTGGCAAAGCAGTGTGGGGAGGCTGTGGGCAGGTGTGTGCTGACAGGGGCCTGTATCAGTTTGTTTTCATGCCGCTGATAAACACCTGAGACCAGGCAATTTACAAAATAAAGAGGTTTAATGGTCTTATAGTTACTTATGGCTGGAGAGGCCTCACAACAAGGAGGAGCAAGTCACATCTTACATGGATGGAAGCAGGCAAAGAGAGAGATTGTGTGGGAAAACTCCCACTTTTAAAACCATCGGATCTTGTGAGACTTATTCACTATCATGAGAACAGCATGGGAAAGACATGCTCCCATGATTCAATTACCTCTCACTGGGTCCTTTCCACAATACATGGGAATTCAAGATGAAATTTGGGTGGGGACATAGCCAAACCATATCAGAGCCCATCTGCAGAAGTTCTCTGATGGTTAGGTGACATCTGCCAGCTGATGAGCTGTGAGGGTGGCCATTGGGAAGTGCCCCTGTTGGATATCTGAGACTATGCTGCAAGCTTATCTGGCCAGGCAGTGACTGGTAGAGGCTGGCAGACAGGGTGGGGGTGCTCAGATGGCTGTGTCCCCCCAGGCAAGTTAGCCCTGTTCTGTCCAGGCCTGACAGTCAATATATGCTAAAGCCGCCTAGAGGAGCATGGTGAGCTTTGGGAGATAGCCGTCCCTACCTGTGCTCCACTGTAGCCATTTCCGTGCCAAAGCCTCTGGGCTCTGCACAGGCTGGAATCCTGTCCCTGCCACTTCTCCAAGCAGTTCTCCCTGCCAGCTCAAATGTCCATAGGGGTCATCAGGTCTCCTGTAGCTAGGATTCTGGAGGTCCGTGGTGAGAGTAGACCACTCCACACCTATTGAACTCACTCCTTCTCCAGGAGCCACTCAAGGCCAGAAATGAATCCTGGTGCTTGGCAACCCTGTGTTGAGTTCTTAGCTTCGTCCTCCTTCAGCCCAGGGTCTGTGTCCTTTCTCTGTTCACTCTCAATGCCTTCCTCCCAAAGATTTTCTTGAAGTTTGCTGGTATTCTTGATGGTCTGTTCTCTCTATGGGAGAAGCTCTTCCTCCATCTAGCTGGCCATTGTGGCTCTTCTTTCTCTGTATGTTTATTTTAATCATAGTCTAGATTGATAATGTACCAAGCCTTGCTTTGCTCAGAAGTTAAAGAGGTGCTAACAACACTAAGACTGTGGATTTGGGCCCTTGTAAGGCCCTTTAATAGCTCTTTACAGGGATGATTATAACAACCAGTATAACTACTAACTACTTGGGATATAACTAGTATTCCTATTCCCTGCCAATCATATTGCCATCATATGTAATCTAGTATAAGAAAACAGTAGAAAAGGTACTTGTACTTCAGGAGACACACTATTTGTATTAAAAAGAACAATTCAGAGTAAATATCCAAGTTAATGAAGACATACAAGTGATACCCCTTTCCTCTACGAAGCATAGCTTAGTTTTATGTGCTTATATAAAATGTGGAGCAAGCTACAATTGTGACCAAGACTATAACCTAAGATGAGGCAAGTAAAAAATGTGAAAAGATTAATTAATTGTTAGATTAGATGCTCTCTTGATTTGAATTACCCATTCTTCTTGTTGTCATCATTTTTGCCTGTACTATGGAAATGACTCTGGAATTAAGTAGTTTGGAATTTTGTTAATAATCTTGATCCATTTGGTTTAATACACTCTGATGTAATTTGAATACTTTGATTAAATGGTCATATCTGAGAATTGATGGGAAGAAAGGTCAGATCAGGCAGGTTGAGGATGTTGGGATAGAAAAGAAAGGATTTCTTTCAGTAGGGATTGGCTGAATGGGGATAAGACTCTGGTCTCAGAAGAGATGGAGAGCAGGAGAGATAAATGAACAGGGAAAGGCCTAAGATCTAGATAAGGGAAAAAAAACATGGCAAGAGTCAGGCAGATTTTCAGTTATTCGAATCAGTAATAGATGTATACCTAGTCATAAGGCAATCTGAACTTCATATTTGAGGATATTACCTTCTGGTTGGGTGTCTGTTATGAAGGTAAGACTTTAGTATAATGTTTTGTATTACAATAGATGGAAGTATGTATAGGATACTATGGGAGTGTTGTAAAACTTTTCCTGGGGTTGGAGAAAATTATCCTTAAGTTGAGAACCTAAGGATGGATCATTTAAAATAAAGCAGAAAGACATTCTAGATAGAAGAAATAGCTCTTATCAGTCTGATGTTTGCAAAAACAAAAAGGAATTTGCAGTTACTAGAGAAGAAAATTTGATTGTAGTGAGAGATGGAGTTGAAGGAGGAAATAGGAGCCACATCATGGCTATGTGTGTGTCTGCATAAGATGTGGGCAGAGAAGGCTTGTATAATTTGCCAAGGAGCTTGGACTTGCCTCTGTAAGCAACAGGAACTATTGAGTGGTTACTCTTATCTTCTATTTAGTAAAAAACATAATCTTGCCCAAACGGAAGTCTGGCCTTTGCCCTCACTTTACGGATGATAATGCCTTGGGCCACACTAATGGTGTGATTGAGGATTGGGGCTGGCTATGTCTATTATAGTCTTCAGGTGGGGGCTGCCCATGCCAGAAATGCCAACTATGTGACTTAGGGTGGGGCTTTTGGTTAAGTGATATCAGTTAACCTGGAGGCTGACCTCAATCATGTGGACAGTCAATTAGTCATTCATGCCTAAGTAACAGAGCCCCAAGAAAAACACTGAATACTCTATCTTCTGTGAGCCTTCCTAGTTGGCAATACTCTGTGTGTATTGTTAAACAGACAGCAGGAGAGTGACGTGACCATGATGTCTTGGGGAGAAGACAATGGCAATTCCATGTTTGGTACCCTCCTAGTCTGTCTTATGTGCTTCTTTTCTTTGCTCCTGTTAATCTATATCCTTTCCCTGTAATAAACTAACTGTGAATAGAACAGTTTTCAGTGAGTTCCGTGAGTCTTTCCAGCAAATTATGGAAACTGAGAATGGTTTTGGGAATCCTCTGAACTTACAGTGGTATGAGAAGTGGGGTAGTTTATTTTGTGGATTGTTCTGTCTATCTCTGTAGGTGCAAAAAACCCTTTGCATCATCTTTCTCTACATCTTTCTCTAATTTAGGACAAAATTGGCCTTTCAGTTTGAAAGCAGCGATAAACATACAATGCTGTTGAAGTAATGCATCTTCTAAGATGAGAGGATATTGGAGAAAATATCAAGACTATTATAATACAAATGTCCCTAAACATAATACAATCCCCTGATACTTTCCTTTCTAATTGCTATTGACTGAATTATGTCCCTCCAGTTTGTGTATTGAAACCCTAACCCCAGTATGATTGCGTTTGGTTTAATTAAGGTTAAATGAGGTCAGAGGATGGGACCTTGACCCCATAGGATTAGTGTCTTCATAGGAGGAGACATGAGAAAGGCCATTCTCCTGGTCACTTTCTCTTTACCATGTAAGGACATGGTGAGAAAGTAAAAATCTGCAAACCAGGAAAAGAGCCCTTGTCAGAAACCAGCCAACCCTCCTGGACCTTGATCTAGGACTTCTAGCCTCAAGAGCTGTGAGAAAATAAATTTATCTTGTTTAAGCAACCCAGTCTATGCAGTTTTGTTATGGCAGCCTGAGTAGACTGATACAAATTGTAATACCATGAATTGGGATGTTGCTGTAATACCTAAAAATGTAGATGTGGCTTTGGAACTGGAAAATAGAGAGGGCCTGCAGAACAGAGTGTCAAACCAAAGGAGATTATTCTTGAACTGTAATGATGGAGTGGAATTTGCCTTCCTAAGTTTGGCACTTGTTTGGAACCCATCACCCTTTTCTTTCTTCTAATGTCTCCCTTTTGGAATGGCAATGTCTATTGTTTCCCTGTCCCACTGTTGTATTTTGGAAATACATAACTTGTCATGTTTCACAGGTTTACAGCTGGAGAGGAATTTTGCCTTAGGGTGAATCATACCTCATTCTTATCCATACCTAATTTAGATGATACTTAGATGAAACTTTGGACATTAGGCATTAGCATTGATGATGAAATCAGTTAAGACTTTTGGGGCTGTTGGGATGGAATGAATGCATTTTGCGTGTGATAAGTACATGAATTTTGAGGAGGCCAGTGGCAGAATGCTATTGACTAAATTGAATTTCCCCAAAATTCATATGTTGAAGCCATAACCTACAGTGTAACTGTATTTGGAGTAAGGAGGTCATTAAGGTTAAATGAGGTCATAAGGATGGGACCCTGATCCACTAGGATTAGTGTCCTTATAAGAAGAGACACCAGAGAGCTCTCCCTTTATCCAGTAAGAATGTAGTCTTCTGAAAGGCAGGAAGAGAGTCTTCACCAGAAACTGGTCCTTTTGTATCTTTTTCTGGGACTTCTAGCCTCCAGACTGTAAGAAAACAAATTTCTGTTGTTTAACCTACCCAATGTGTGGTATTTTGTATGGCCGCTCAAGCAGATTAATGTACTAATTGATAGCTAGTCTTTTTTGTTGTTGTTAACTAGCAGTTAGATTATTTGTGATCTAGTAGAGCACGGTTTCCTATATATTCCTTTTAAAGTTGAGTCATCTGAAATTATTAAAAAACTTAAAGAAATGTATCAGAAAGACCTCAATGAGGACTTTTAGATTATATATCTTAAATGACTGAGCAAACAACACAGTTATATGAAAGTAGAAGGAAAGATGAAATGAAAGGTTATAGAAAACTAATATACCTGTGTTCATGTTTTAAGAAGATTCAATAAAGCTTCCCCCCTACATTTAGAAAGGGGTTCAGTTGAAAATATTTATCTTCTAATAAGATTTATCACAGATTTAAGGAGCTGTGTCCTTTAGAACATTTTAAAAAATGAATTTACCATAACCTGCTACATTGAGGTATTTGTAGGGCTGTAGAGTTAAAGGATGTTTCAATTAGGTATAAAAAACAAAGGAACATCTAATAGAACTCAAACTATTAGATATATATTCAACCATAATTATGTGTGTATATATGTTCCTACTGTTTTCTAGGCATGGTGAAAGCATTTTGGTAGACATCTTTTCAGTTGAAAATAGAAAAATCTAGGACAGAATCCATATTTGAGGAACTAAGTATAATATTTGAATTATAAGCATTTAAGTTTTTTACTTACAGAATTGAAATGGAATAACATTATAGAAATTTACCAATAAGATTTCAAGAAAATGTATAACAGAGAAAATGAAAACACAAAATAAGACTTGGAGTTAGGTGTTGGCAAGGAACAGAATTACCAGTAGTGACATTAGAGTTAGTCCTAGATGGTCATGATGTATCAGGAACCAGGCTATCCAGACGTCGCTGTGGTACGGGAAGATACATCATGATTTTTAAATGAAGAAGTTTCAAGCACAAGGATATATACATAGATGGTAAAGACCTAAGAGCAGAGGGAAATATTATCATATTTAAAAGTTTTATCATAGCTCACTGTAGCCTCGACCTCCCAGGCTCAAGCAATCTTCCTACCTCAGACTCCTGAGTAGGCAGAACCACAGGCATGTGCCACCACACCTGGCTTATTTTTTGTATTTTTTTTTTTTTGGAGAGACAAGGTTTTGCTATGTTGGCCAGGCTAGTCAAGCGATCCTCCTGCTTCACCCTCCCAAAATGCTGGGATTACAAGTGTGAGCCACTGCACCCTGCCTATTATTTTTCTAATGCCAAGTGCTTTGAAAAGGTGTCAGCACTTGTGCCAGTATAAGAAAGTCATAGTTCAACTGTTGCAAAGTGGAGAGAATCATGAAAGCTTGGTTTTGGAAAGTATTTTTGATGAGTCTACTTTCTGAAGGCTTACTATTTTCTTGGATCATTGGAATCTTATTTTATTAATGGTTTATCTGTTTTGGCCTAGATGTTGCTAAGCTGTATAGGAGAATATCAGTCAGTTATACTCACTATAATGTTACACAGAGCAGAGTTTACAAATTAGAGACCCCCAAACTAAGTGAGTCTCCATAATCTTAAATTTTTAAAAATTAGTTTCCACCTAATTTAAGTAAAAGTTGGGCTTTTGATTTCTTCTGAAAAATACAAAGTTCTAGTCACACTGTGGCTCCATTCTGTATGGGAACAGTGTGGCAAGTCAGAACTACCTTGAGATGAGCAATATATTTTCTAGTTTGCTTCAGTCTCCACTATTCATTCAGTATAAGGTATGACTTACAGGGCTTCACTGCCTACGAACAAAGTTGATTTCACTGGAGGCCATTTGAGTCTCTTCCCTCTGGCCTTGAAGCATTAATGATCTGTTCTTTCATGGTCTTTAACTACTTTCTTCAAGGTGGCCAATATGTTAACTCAGTTTGTGCTAAGTATTTGACAGATGGTTGTGACTAGAATATTATTTATAGGTAATAACTCATTATTTTGAAACAGTGAGTGATTGTAATGGTGAAATTTTATTTGTATTAGTAATACTGCAATAAGTGCTAAGAACTTAGACATTTCAGTTTCATAATTGAAAACAAACTATTTATTTAAAACAACCTTATTTTTTCTGGATATATTTCCTCAATAAGAAACATGTATAATTATTTTTATCAAAACAAGCATATGTGTTTGTGTTTTTAACTGTTTTAATTGCAATGTAAAGTTTCTCTCTTGCATGCTCACTTCCTTTCTCTTTCTCTCTTGAAATGAAGAAAGACTTTCAGTCAGGTCAGCCCTTAATAATGAACTGAATTACATAAACTAATTTTTCACTACTTTTTTTAAAAAAAATTCAAGGACTGTTAAAGCATTCCTATTTTGATAAATCCAAAGGAAGCACCTTCTTTACATGGAAAATAAATTATTGCTGAATTGGAAAATTACTAGGCAATTTAGTGATGATAATTTTAGTGATGATATGGGATGCAGGGCTGGTTCAACATACACAAATCAATAAACGTAATCCATCACATACACAGAACCAATGACAAAAACCACATGATTATCTCAATAGATGCAGAAAAGGCCTTTGATAAAATTCAACACCCCTTCATGCTAAAACTCTCAATTAACTAGGTATTGATGGAACATATCTCAAAATAATAAGAGTTATTTATGGCAGACCAACAGCCAATATCATACTGAATGGGCAAAAGCTGGAAACATTCCCTTTGAAAACCAGCACAAGACAAGGATGCCCTCTCTTACCACTCCTATTCAACATAGTGTCGGAAGTTGTAGCCAGGGCAATCAGGCAAGAAAATAAATAAAGGGTATTCAGATAATAGGAGAGGAAGTCAAATTGTATCTGTTTGCAGATGACATGATTATATATTTAGAAAACCCCATAGTCTCATCCCAAAATCTCCTTAAGCTGCTGAGCAACTTCAGCAAAGTCTCAGGATACAAAATCAATGTGCAGAAATCACAAGCATTCCTATACACCAATAATAGACTAACAGAGAGCCAAATCATAGTGAAC
>NW_016804239.1:65548-68382 GCF_001698545.2 Rhinopithecus bieti
AGGGCTGGTTCAACATACACAAATCAATAAACGTAATCCATCACATAAACAGAACCAATGACAAAAACCACATGATTATCTCAATAGATGCAGAAAAGGCCTTTGATAAAATTCAACACCCCTTCATGCTAAAAACTCTCAATTAACTAGGTATTGATGGAACATATCTCAAAATAATAAGAGTTATTTATGGCAGACCAACAGCCAATATCATACTGAATGGGCAAAAGCTGGAAACATTCCCTTTGAAAACCAGCACAAGACAAGGATGCCCTCTCTTACCACTCCTATTCAACATAGTGTCGGAAGTTGTAGCCAGGGCAATCAGGCAAGAAAAATAAATAAAGGGTATTCAGATAATAGGAGAGGAAGTCAAATTGTATCTGTTTGCAGATGACATGATTATATATTTAGAAAACCCCATCGTCTCATCCCAAAATCTCCTTAAGCTGCTGAGCAACTTCAGCAAAGTCTCAGGATACAAAATCAATGTGCAGAAATCACAAGCATTCCTATACACCAATAATAGACTAACAGAGAGCCAAATCATAGTGAACTCCCATTCACAATTGCTACAAAGAGAATAAAATACCTAGGAATTCAACTGACAAGGGATGTGAAGGACCTCGTCAAGGAGAACTACAAACCACTGCTCAAGGAAATAAGAGAGGACACAAAAAAATTGAAAAACATTACATGCTCATGGACAGGAAGAATCAATATTGATTCATTTTTAAAAATTCATATTTTGGAGATTGGATTCCTTATTCAATTGAATATCTAGTCATATGAATCTACTAGAAAAGCATCTGTGCTCTTCTAATATATTTATTCCAGAGTTTTCTTTATGTTTTAGTTCTTGCTTTTCTTCTGGATTGCTCTTATTCAGAACTGACTGAAAGTTTTATTGGTTCATTGATTAAATCATAGTAGGATTCTTGAGTTTAAGAAGTCAGCTCCAAAATAATGATTGTGTAAATAGTCATTTTGAAAGGGAAAGAATGGATTTTGCTATGTTTGGAATTATTTCAGAACTTTCCAGAAGCCTGGCATCTATTGTATAGTGTATAACCACTATTACAATAGAGACCAGAATTGTGAAAGAGCTCACTTCTATTTCCTTTCGGTTCTGTGATTTTGTGTTTGGAATCTTTATTTAAACTTGCTTTATTATAATATGTTTGTATACTTACTTATCTGCAAAAGGTAAGCGCTGGAGGCTTACAGCTTACTCTGGGATTCCTCTGGAGTGTGTGTGTGTGTGTGTGTGTGTGTGTGTTTGTATAAATGGTTTCAAACCAATAATTATTAAAATATATGAGTATTTTAGTAAAACAAAACCCGTTAACCACATTGAGAGCAATGACACAGGTTTTTAAAAAGGTGTCCTAATTTATCGATAGCCAAATTTCAGGTATTTATTTGAAGACAAAATAGTACCTGCAGTCTTCTAGCAAACTGAGTGGATGGTATTTCAAAGGAACAAAAATATAGACATTTAAAGTTAAGCATAGGCCTTTAAATATATTCTTAGACTAAGCGATAGCGCTAGTTCTTTGTCAGTCCAGGCAGCTTTATAATTTTCTCACTGCTGATTTGTGTACCAATAAAGGACACTTGAAACAACATCTGTTTTTCAGTGAAAGGAAGTTTAACTCTCATGCAGAAAAAGCAGTATTTTCAGCATTTGTCACTTAAACAAATAGAAATGAGTTTAACAAAATGTTATGTTCAGACAAAGCACCAAATAAATGTTTTATGCTTGTTTTATTCTTATTCTAACATCCAGTCCTCCCTCCAGTGGCTGCTGTTACAGCATTTTCCTTTTTCACCTTATTTTGGAAAAACAAGGAAAATTATTATTTTTTTCTCGGAATTGAAGTCCATTTTTACATTATATTGAAAGACTGAGAGATAACTGTCTGTGGGAAATATTCTTTTATAATTAAATGAACCCATCCCTTAGCAACCAAAGGGACAGATTATTTTGAATTGAATTCTCAGCCTTCATTTTTCATTTGCAAGGTGCTTATAACTGCCCCTTGGCCCAGCATTTTTACAAATTTAATTTCTTACACATATTCAAAGGCTGATTTTACTTACTATACTTACTAGTGGAAATATGCCAGACAAAGAAAAATGCTTAAAGGACACTTGACATTTTCAGAAGGGCTTAGTTGCATTGTATTTTATTTTACATTTTATTACTTTTTTGAGACAGGGTCTTGCTCTGTTGCCCAGGCTGGTGCACAGTGGCATGATCATGGCTCAGTGTAATGTCAGACACCTGATATCTGCTACCTCAGCATCCCAAGTAGTTGGGACTACAAGCACATGCCCATGCATCTGCCTAATTTTTAAATTTGTTGTAGATATACTGTCTTGCTATGTTGCCAGGGCTGGTCTTGAACTCCTGGCCTCAAGCAATCCTCCCGCCTTGGCCTCCCAAAGTGCTGGGGTTATAGGTGTGAGCCACTGTGCCTGGCCCAATAGTTGCGTTTTAAAATATTATAAGATGTAGGACATTATTATTTTTTAAGTCAAGTTTTGTTTTTGTTTTTGTTTTTTTTTTTACTTTAAGTTCTAGGGTACATGTGCATAACATGCAGGTTTGTTACATATGTATACTTGTGCCATGTTGGTGTGCTGCACCCATCAACTCGTCAGCACCCATCAACTCGTCATTTACATCAGGTATAACTCCCAATGCAATCCCTCCCCCCTCCCCCCTCACCATGATAGGCCCCAGTATGTGATGTTTCCCTTCCCGAGTCCAAGTGATCTCATTGTTCAGTTCCCACCTATGAGTGAGAACATGCGGTGTTTGGTTTTCT
>NW_016804239.1:72146-141376 GCF_001698545.2 Rhinopithecus bieti
CTTAATCCCATACTTCTTGCAGGCTTTGTTCATTTCTTTTTCTTCTTTTTTCTTTTGGTTTCTCTTCTCGCTTCATTTCATTCATTTGATCCTCAATCGCTGATACTCTTTCTTCCAGTTGATCGAGTCGGTTACTGAAGCTTGTGCATTTGTCACGTATTTCTCGTGTCATGGTTTTCATCTCTGTCATTTCGTTTATGACCTTCTCTGCATTAATTAGTCTAGCTGTCAATTCTTCCACTCTTTTTTCAAGATTTTTAGTTTCTTTGCGCTGGGTACGTAATTCCTCCTTTAGCTCTGAGAAGTTTGATGGACTGAAGCCTTCTTCTGTCATCTCGTCAAAGTCATTCTCCGTCCAGCTTCGATCCGTTGCTGGCGATCAGCTGCATTCCTGTCTTCTGTGTCGGTCGCGCTGGTAGCTGGAGACTGGAGCTGTTCCTATTCGGCCATCTTGCTCCCTGAATCTCTTTTTGGTTCTTGACTTTGAAGGGGAAAAGAGAGAGGAAGGGCAAGTCAAGTTTTAAACAATATTTATAGTTTGTCTTTTGTAGTAGCTGATGTAAAAGTTTCTGAGATAATAAATTTTTACTCAAAATACTAGTTCCGTTTCAGAACAGGTAAGGAATCAATTGGGTTTTAGTAACAATATGTTATTAATATATAGCTGCTCTGAGGTTTACCCAATACCTGTTTATCCTTTTTTTAAAAAAATAACTGCTTCTATCAGTTTTACTCATCAGCAAAACCTCCAACTTTCTCACTAAATAGATGGAGTGGAACTGTCAGCATTATCCCTAAGGAAAATGCCCCAAGGAACAAATTATAAAAGGCAATGCCACTGAAATTGTAGTATGGTCATGAGTCACTTAATGTTGGGGATATTTTCTGAGAAATGTGTTGTAAGGTGATTTCATTGTTGTGCGAACAGCATAGAGTGTACTTACACATGTGTAGATGTTATAGTCTAATACACACCTGGGCTACGTATGGTATATGTTGCCCCAAGGCTCCAAAACTATATGACATGTTACTATGCTGAATACCATAGGCAATGGTAACACAATGGAATTTATTTAAACATATATAAACATAGAAAAGGTACAGTAAAAATGTAGTATGAAATATTTTTTTAAAAGGAACGTATTTATGGACCACTTACCATGAATGGAGCTTGTAGGGCTGGAAGTTGCTTTGAGTGAGTGAGTGAGTGAGTGAGTGGTGAGTGAATGTGAAGGCCTAGGACATTACTTTAAACTACTGTAGACTTTATAAACACTGTACACTTAGGCTACATGAAATATATGCAACTAGTTTTATTCAATAATAAACTAGCTTACTATAACTTTTTTACTTTATAAATTTTAAAATTAATTTTTTTTTTTTTAAAGAGATAGGATTTTATTCTGCTGCCCAGGTGGAGTGCAGTGGGTGATCATAGCTCACTGCAGATTCAAACTCTTGAGATCAAGCCATCCTCCTGCCTTAGCCTCCCGAGTTGGTGGAATTACAAAGCGCGTCACCACGCCGCATCAACTTTTTGACGTTTGGTAATTATACTTAGCTTAAAATACATATTGTTCAGCTGTACAAAAGTATTTTCTTTCTTTATATCCTTATTCTATAAGCTTTTTTTCTATTTTCAAAGTTTATTTTTAAAACATTTTTGCCAAAATGAAGACACAAACATACACGTTAGCCCAGGCCTACCCAGGGTCAGGATCATCAATAACACTGTCTTCCACCTCTACGTCTTGTCCCGCTGGAAGATCTTCAGGCCAGCAACACATATGGAGCTGCTATTTCCTATGATAACAATGCCTTCTTCTGGACTACCTCGTGAAGGACCTGCCTGAGGCTGTTTTACAGTTAACTTTTTTAAAAAAATAAGTCCAAGTAGTACACTTTATATAAAAATTATTGTGTAGTAAAAACATAGTCACCAGCAGGGGTCAGTGGCTCACTCCTGTAATCCCAGCACTTTGGGAGGCTGAGGCTTGTGAATCACCTGAGGTCAGGAGTTCGAGACCATCCTGGTTAACACTGTGAAACCCCGTCTCTACTAAAAATACAAAAATTAGCCAGGCGTGGTGGTGGGCGCCTGTAATCCCAGCTACTCAAGTGTCTGAGGCAGGAGAATTGCTTGAATCCAGGAGGCGGAGGTTGCAGTGAGCCAAGATCATGCCATTGCACTCCAGCCTGGGCATCAGGAACAAAACTCCACATCAGAAAAACAAAAACAAAACACATAGTCACCTAGTCGTTTATTATCTTTATCAGGTATCTATGTACTATACGTATTTATATATGCTAAACTTCGTAATGACTGGCAGTGCAGTACGTTTGTTTATACCAGCATCACCACAAACACATGAGTAATGTGTTGTATCATGGTGTTATGCCAGCTATGATGTCACTAGGTGGTAGGAATTTTTCAGCTTCATTATAATCCTATGGGACCACTGTCTTAATATGCATTCTGTCATTAACCAAAATGTTGTTATGTGTTGTGTGACTGTATTTTTTGTTAATATTTTTGTCACTTATTTAAAGAATGTATTGTTGATAAAAAAGATTGAGTACAACCAAGGTTATTGTTGATTATATGTATGTGATATACTGATATAAAAGTGGCCTCCGTATCTGTAATGCTTATGCAAGTTATAGAGTATAATATAATTAACACCTGTAAATTTACCACCAAATCCAAGACTCAAAACACTATCAATAACTTGCATTGACTTATGTACTTCTTCCCATCTCATGCCCTCTGTTCTTTCCCAGTGGTAATAGCTATTGAATTTTGCATTTATTTTTTCTCTTTATTTTTCTTATGGTTTTATCACAATATGTGATACTAATAATTTGTTTTAGTTTAGCTCAATATAAATGATATTGTTCTGTTTGTAATTTCTAAGAGTTGGTTTCCTCACTAGTATTTTGGAAAATTCATCTATGTTTTGAGTGTAGTTGTGCTTCATTTTCTACTGTGTAATACTTATCTTTGCCCTGTTAATGCACAACAGTATATTTGCTCTCCTATAATTGGAGAACAGTTTTTTTCCATTTGTTGTAGCCAAATTACAACATGGTCCCCAGTGATCTTTGCTTCTTGATATTCATGCCTTTGTATAAACTTCTCTCACGTTGAGAAGGGCCTTCTTCTGCCAGTGGGATGTCAAGGAAATGATGGTGAGACTTCTTCATCTTTTCCGAATCTATCTTTCTTGAGAAAGCCCCCAAACATGGGCTTCTGTACGGATCTGTCTGAGTATGGGAAGTCTGTAACAACAGTCAATACCAATCATTTATCTATGTGAGTGAGCCATCTTGGAAGTGAATCCTGTGTCCCCAGTCAAACCCTCAGATGATTGCAGAACTTGCCAATATCTTGACTGCAATCTCATGAACTTGATTGAGAACTTCCCAGCTGAGCTGCTCCCAAATTTCTGATCTACAGAAACTGGGATTTTACAAATATTTATTGTTGTTTCGTGACACTGTGTTTTGAGGTAATTTGTTATGTAGTTCCAGATAATGAATAAATTGACTATTTTGATGATGGAAACATTTTGTGAACATTTTTATGTCTGCCCCCTGATGTACATGTATAAGACCGGTAGTGAACCAAGGTGTGAGATTGCCGGATTGAAGATTATGATAATATTTAACTTGGATATCTCATGCTAGTTTTTTCAAGAGTAGTTTAATTTATCTTTTGACCAGAAACATGAATAAGAATCTGTATTATTCTGCATTCTTTTTAACTTTTGGTATTGTCAGACTTTTAAATTTTTTCTAATGAGTGTAAATATTTCATTGTGGTTGTTTTCTTTGCCCAAACATCAAAGTAGTAGTCTACTGTATTTTTCCCTAAGAGGTTTAAAGTTTGAGTTTCACATTTATACCCTTAAACCATTTGAAATTGATCATGTATAGAGCGAGAGAGGTATCCATTTTCTTTCTTTTTCTTTTCATAACTGTGCAGTTAACCAGTTTTTCCAATTGTTAAAAACGTCCCTGTTTTCCCTAGTGATATGATGGTGTCATCTGTGTCATATGGATCTGTTATGTGGCTCTGTTTTGGAATTCCATCCTGTTCTATTTGTCAATTTGTTTATGCTAGTATTAATGGCATGCTTTCTTAATTACTGTGAAACCTGGCAAGGCAATTCTTCCAATCATATGCTTTAGAAGTGTCTTATCAGTTCTTGGCGATTCTCTTTCCATATGACTTTGAATTAGTTTTTCAAGTTCTGTGAAAAACATTTTGGGGTTTGAGTAGAATTGCCTTGAATCTACATATAAAGTAGAGGAAAATTGATATTGTCACACTAGTGAGTCTTTCTATTCATAGATACAATATATTTTTTATATTTCAGTCATCTTTAATGAATTTCAGTAGCATTTTATCATTTTATGAATATAGGTATAACATTTTTTGTTAGATTTATTTTAATCATGTAAGTTTTTAATTTCTGCTATTTTCTTTTTTTTTTTGAGACGAAGTTTTGCTCCTGTTGCCCAGGTTGGAGCACAGTGGTGTGATCTTGGCTCACTGCAACCTCTGCCTCCTGGGTTTAAGTGAGTCTCCTGCATCAGCTTCCCAAGTAGCTGGGATCACAGGTGACTGCCACCATGCCCGGCTAATTTTTGTATACTTAGTAGAGATGGGGTTTCACCATATTGACCAGACCGGTCTTGAACTCCTGACCTCAGGTGGAGCCACTCGTCTTGGCTTCCCAAAGTGCTGGGATTACAGGCGTGAGCCACCGCGCCTGGCCAATTTTTGCTATTATTAATGATGTATTAAAAAACTGCTTTATAACTGATTATTGCTAGTATTTGTAAATATACTTGTTTTTTAAATATAAATCTTAGAGCAAGCCATCTTGTTGAATTCTCTTTTTTATTCCTAATGATACAGAGATTCGTGTTTTTTTTAATTTTAGAAGACCTTGTTTCTTGATTCTTTTTGTTTTTTTTTTTGTTTTAGTTATGTCATTTGAAAATAATGATAACTTTGATTTCCTTTTAAAATTGTTACTATGTTTTTATTTATTTTCGGTGTCCTACTGCATTGGATAGAATGTCAAACAAACTTTGACTAGAAGTGGTAATAGTAAAGTGATAACGATGGGCATTCTTTTGTGGTTCTTGATTTTGAAGAGACTTTTACAAATATTTTATATCATTAAGAGTAATTTTGTTGTAAGTGTTTTTTTTGTTGTTGTTGTTTTAACCTTTTTGTCAGCTTACAGATGTTTCCTTTGATTCCTAGTTTTCTATGACCTTTTTTCCAAATACAGATTTTGAATTTTATCAAATGCTTTTTCTGCAGATATTTAAGTTATTATGGTTTTCTTTCTTTGTATTCATGAGTGGAATTTATAGATATTCTAATGTTTTGTATTGTGCTTCCCAGATTTTACTACACAGGAAGATTCCTTGGGGGACTTGGCTGTAATATTAGAAGAAGTCTACTTGTAAAATTCTTGACTCTTATGATCATAGGAAGGGACTTTATCATTTTGTGCTTATGTAGAAAATAGTAATGAGAGCCATTTGGCATACTGTGTTTAAGCATAGGTCTCATAACATAAATGGCTAACATTCAGCAAAGTGTCCTTGTGTTGGCAGCTTCAGTGTCACAGAGTTTATTTCCTGTAACTAACAGTATGGCTAAGTGATGGTTGTCTTTTGTGGGGAAAAAATATTTTGTAGAAAGCAGGAGGATTTGGAGCTCTTTGATTGGTTTTGGAACAGGAGAATTTTCCTGCTTCAAGTCCTTTGTTAATAAAGTAAATAACCACTGTAACTTACATGGTAGTTTAAAAATGTGACTTGAAGTTTCAGATTTCTAATTCTCTTTTTTTAAGATCAGATATTTGTAGTATCACAGCAATATAGAGCCTCAAGATTTTTCTGAGTTTATACCCTTGTTGGTGTCAGCATGTAAGGATTATTCAAATATACAAACATGAAATGCTATAAAATATTATCACTCCATAAAGAATTGGGAAATTCTAGAAGCAAAAAAAAAAAAATCTATTCTGAAGGCACTTAAATTACATTCCCACTTGTTAACACATTTAGGTAAAATGAGACTTCACTGAAATTTTCCCCTTGAATAAATAGTAAGGAGTGCACTGTCAGTAGATACTGGATTTGAGTGGTACTTAAATGCCTTGTTTGCAGTACAATTATGATCTGCACAAAACTTAAATGTGCCATTAAACTTTATTGTTGGTGTCATTCGTATGGCTTACTAGGCTTAATCAACTGCTTGATTATATGCTCAAGTTTCTCTTCATTTTTCTTTTCTGTAGCAAGTGGTACATTTCTAACTTTGAAGTAATTTGGTACAGTGTCTGGGATCAGTTATGATAATGATCAAAATAATAACAATAAAGTTATTACCAAATTTCAATCCTTGTTAGAAGTTGGGTGAGATTGAGGTGCTTTTAGGTGGTATGTGCTTAGGGGATTAACTGAATCATGACCAAAGTGAATTCGTGCTTCTGACCAGGTTTTCATTGGAATTTGTATGCCAGGGATACTGATGGGCAAGGGAGGCAAATTACCATTGACAGAGAACTGCCAATGCAGAGAACTAGAACAAGCTAGACCATAGCACTGTGATTTTCAAAAACTTTATATAATGCTCTTCTTTTATACCTAGAAAATAATATGTTTGTTCTTAATATCTAGCTAGAGTACGCCTAGACTATTGCTAGCTTGGCTCTGGAGAGAGGGATGATTGGGACATTGCAAGAGAGAAGTTCTTTAAACGAGTCTGCCTGAAGTCTACTTCTTGCTTCTGTTTTATAGAAGGTAAAGGGAAAGGTGAGTGGTTAGTGAGACAGTCAAGATTTTTTTTTTTCTTTTGTTTGAGACTGCGTTGACCTTTGGCATTAGAGCTGTAGAAAAGAGATGGAGAGAGAACTATTTAATACACAGAAACACTACCCCAATGCAAGTGTATGTCTTGAACCATTGGAATCATTACCTCAAAAAGAAACCACATATCTTTTAACAGTCACACCCCATTTTTCTCTTCCCCCAACTCCTGAAAACTATTAATCTACTTTCTGTTTCTATGGATTTACCTGTTCTGGACATTTCATGTAAATGGAATCATACAATATGTGTTTTTTTGTTGTTGTTGTTGTTGCTGTTGTTTTTGTAATTGGCTTCATTTTGTAATTGGCTTCATGTAATTGGCCTCATTTTGTAATTGTAATTAGCACATAATATTTTCATTTATGTCATAGCATGTATCAGTACTTCATTCATTTCTATTAAAGAATCCATCCTGTTGTATGGCTATACCATATTTTATTTATCCATTCATCAGTTGACAGATTGTTTCAATTTGTTGGCAATTATGGATAATGCTTCTGTGAACATTTGTGCATAAGTTTTGGTGGGGACATGTATTTTCATTTATCTTGGGTGTATACCCAGAAGTAGAATTGCTGGATCATATGGTAACTGTGTGTGTGATATTTTGAGGAACTGCTCAATTGTTTTCTAAAGTGGCTGCATTACATAGCAATTGTTGTCACACTAGCAATATATCAGGTATTCGGTTTCTTCTCATTGTCACAAATCTTGATTTATATTCCTTTTCGGTTATAGCCATGCTAGTTATTGTGAATTAGGTATCTCATGTGGTTTTGATTTGCATTTTTATAATGACTAATGATATTGAGCATCTTTTTATGTGCTTTTTGGCCATTTGTATATGTGTACTTATATAATTTTCCCACTTTTGAATTTTTTTTTTATTATTGAGTTGCAAGAGTTCTTTTTATATTCTGGATACATCTGGTCTCTTAACATCACAATATTTTTTTTGCTTAATATTCAGAAAACCATTAGAAAAGGACATTGTTACAGCTTAGGTTTTTTGGAAGCAGATGCAGAGACAGAATTTGGGGTATAAAGTATTTTTAGACATCAGTACTTGTGAAAGGAAGGAGGAGAACAGGATTGGTCAGAGGGAAAAGTTGAATTTACATGGAGGTCTGACAAAACCTCAACCAACCTGGCAGCAAGCTCTGAAGCAACTATTGCCTATCAGGGTTGTCCTGCATTAAGCTGAAATGGCTGGGCCTTCATGTTACAACTTGACTTAGTCACTGAATGAGGGTCAGCAGTGGAAAGGTATGACCTAGGATGGAGCAGCACTTTGCCCCTGAGGCCAGCTCTGAAGTGATAAACAGATGGAGTCTGTTTGCTAACTGCACTCTCTAGCTGAGCAGCACATTCCCCTTGAAGGGGCATCTGGATGGTTCACATGCGTATTATATTTTAAAATCTTAGTGAACCTCGAGTTCACTAAGTTTAACAGAGATTCTAGGAGCATGTTTATGGCATGAGAAAATTGAAAATTTGATACTGATTTTACAAACATGTTATGACTGCTATTTCATGGTATAGGCTGTTTTGAAATCTTCTGAAGATAATTTGGCCTGGAGTTATGTACATGTATAATATTGTTTATGTTTTATTATTTATGTTTACTATAGAATTAGAGTCTCTTAAGTAGTTTATATGATGCTCATAATTGCCTCATATAAAAGTAATTTCTTATGTTTGTTTGTTTGACATACTCTGTTTTTCTAAAATTTTGAGTGTGGTATATTCATTTTGAGAATTATTTTGTCTTTGGCCGTTGTTCTCCCATATCTGCTACATATTATGAAAACTTCATAAAAGACTATTTAACTCTTTTCTTTTGAAGTTTGATTCAGAATTGAGAATCATCTTAGTCTTTGTTTAATTTCTTAAGTTTTAACATTGTCACAGATAATCTAAGATTTTATATTCCCGCCTTGTTGAGTTTCTGCCTTTTGCTAGCCAAAAAACAATGCAATACCTAAAACAGATGACTACTAATTTGGGTACCTATTAAAAGACATAGTAGTGCAATACTATTTCTTTTAAAACACTTTTATTTTATATCTCTTAACTTTTGGCCCTTTTTTCAGTTGCTTGTTTTACCAAAGTATTGGGAGAGATGATGATAAGTAATTTTTATCAGTCTTAATTCTAAATAGCAAACTAAATATACTAAGACAGTTTTGGTTGACAAGTTTAGTCTGTAGATATCTGTGTCCAGTTTGCCCAAACTCCAAATTGTAATACTTCCTAATAACAGAAATTAGTACATAAGAGTAGGTATGAATCTTTTGCAGAATGAAGAAACTGGAATTATTTTTCTAGTGAAGTTGTGTTGTTTGACTGTGTCAACATGCTAGAATAGAAGAAACTCATTCATAATTAGGAGTCAGAAGACCAGAGTTAGAATCTCAGCCATCCCTTCACATCTGAGATGCCTGAACGAGGCACGCTTAGCTTTTCAAAACCTAGAATGCTTATCTCCGCAAAATGCAGGTGTGTTAGTTCTGCCTACCCCTGCCAGTTGTGGCAATGACCTAATAAGATAATGAATAAGAATAGAACTGGTCATCTTGTGACCAGTGTATACATTTATGAGATAGTTGGAAGAGTGTTTTTCCTTGGGCAAATGAAGGTGGAACCAACATATGTGATCTTTGTTCAAGCATGCATTTCAATAAGACTTGAAAGGAGTGTAAAGGAATGTAAATATAATGAAATGAATGTAAATATAATTTGTGTCAAAAAATTAAGTTCTATTATAATTATTTTCAATATAGTCATGGAAACCCAAGTTAACTCAACAGATATTTATTGTGAGACTTTATAATTTGTGCATAGAGTGCATCCAAGTGATGCCTATTAAAAGGTTTTCATTTCTGTAAATTGATTGATTTTGTTATTCTGTGGGTTTGAACACAAATTAATTGCAATCTAGTTATTTCAGATTTTATGTGGATTACTAATGTTTTTAAAGGGATTTATAGTTTATAAAATGCTTCATATACATTTTTTCATGTAATCTTCATAATAGTCCTGCAAAGGTAACTGCTCTTATTTTCATGATTCTTCCCATTACTTAGGTTAGAGAAGTTGTAATTTCCTCAAGGTCACTTATCTACTAGGTGGTGGAACTGAAATTAAAACCTAGATTTCTCATTCCAAATGTATGTCATGTTGCTTGGAAAACTAAGGATTTATTTTAGTTAGATATACTTGGATTGGAACCGGGTAGTCTTTTTTTTTTTTTTTTTTTTTTGGACGGGGGTTTCGCTCTTTCGCCCGGGCTGGAGTGGAGTGGCCGGATCTCCGCTCACTGCAAGCTCCGCCTCCCGGGTTTACGCCATTCTCCTGCCTCAGCCTCCCGAGTAGCTGGGACTACAGGCGCCCGCCACCTCACCCGGCTAGTTTTTTGTATTTTTTAGTAGAGACGGGGTTTCACCATGTTAGCCAGGATGGTCTCGATCTTCTGACCTCGTGATCCGCCCGTCTCGGCCTCCCAAAGCGCTGGGATTACAGGCTTGAGCCACCGCGCCCGGCCGGAACCGGGTAGTCTTAGTCTCAGGAACAAAGAGGTTTGGCTCTGAAACTTTGATCCAAACACAATTTTGCATTTGTTATAAAAGCCACCATTTTCTACACACCAGGGGCCCATATTACCCTGGGATTTGTCTTGTGTCTGCTCAACCTGGTGTCTTCATTCTTCAGCTTCTTTCCCAGTACCCACACACCAACGTTTTTCTCACTGTAGCCTCAGAATAATGCTGTCCAGCATTATTATGAACTAATCTTTGCTGATGAGCAACTGGTGAATATTTTAACTGTAATTTGGCTGGGTCTTTTGGTTCTTTATAAATCCCTTGTACCAATTCTATTTACTGTAATTTTCAGTTGCATAGGCTATTTTCAACTTGATTTAAAGAGTCTCATTTAGTGAGCATAGAATCTTTAGGGCCAGACTGGAACCAAACCAGTCCTGGGAACCTTAGAAAATTAACCCAGTTTTATGTGTTCTGTGATATATTTTGTACTTTCATCAATGCATTCAGAATATGAGGTGAAAAGGGCTTCTGTTGCAATATCACCTATATCTAGTTTGTATTTAATACCTGACAAAATAAACAAATGTAGAAAAGAAGACTTCTGTGTATCTTTCTGTACATTTTATAAGTGCATATGCTTCATTTTGAGCCAACAGGGCAAATAAGAAATATTATACTGTTTCATATTTTCAAATGCTGACTAGATAAAGATTACACATGACAAGTTATTTATAGCTTTATACATAGTAGATTCTCTGTTGGAATCATAGAAAGGAAAAAGATATGATAATTGCTTTGTGTGGTTCACGGAATAGAATGGCAAACTGAGATGTTTTGAATCTAGTTTCTACTGTAACCATTTCTAGGAAACCATATTTAAACAGCAGTGGTTATCATGAAGTGTACAACATGTCAACTGTGTCCCAATTCACATCAGTAAAAACCTTCCACCACTTTATTCTCTATAACCCAACCTCCATCAGATAATGCCAAATAAACTATGTCGAGTGCACATATTAATATATATCAAATGTGCCAAACAGCTTGCTGGCTGCATTTTCAGTAGTGTTTATCTGTGGTCGTGCAGGTTATAACTCTGAATTTTTATTAGGAAAACTAAATTGAGAATTTATAATGTTCTTGATTTAGCTTCACCAGCTGTGCCACAGCCAGGAAAATAACTCAGGGGGGTAAAATCTAACACTGTGTTAAGAGAGCAACAGACAAATCGCTTTTGCTTCATGCTTACCTGCTTTGCATCTGCTACTGTAAAGTTTAGGTTCACATGTAATAATTAGTGGTTTTTTTTTTTTTTTTTTGAGACAGAGTTTCGCTTTGTCAACCAGGCGGGAGTGCAGTGGTGCGATCTCGACTCACTGCAACCTCTGCCTCCCAGGTTCAAGCGATTCTCCTGCCTCAGCCTCCTGAGTAGGTGGGACTACAGGTGTGTGCCACCACACCTGGCTACTTTTTGTATTTTTAGTAGAGACGGGGTTTCACCATGTTAGCCAGTTTGGTCTCCATCTTCTGACCTCATGATCTGCCCTCCTCGGCCTCCCAAAGTGCTGGGATTACAGGCGTGAGCCACTGCGCCCGGTCAATAATCTTTTAACTTGTATGTTATTACTCCAGTAAATTGCTTTGTGAGTTTTTAGGTTGTTTCATAAAATAAGGATTAATAATTTTTATTTAATCTTTGGAATCTTGAAAGTGATTCATTGAAATAGGAATTTTGATAATGACCCTAGCACTGAAGACATTATTTATAATTTTATCTTTGTTAAACCAATCACAATGACGTACTTATATATATTGTTCTGTTCAGGAGTCAGACAATTTGGGGCCAGTGAAAAATATCTAATAGTTTATATTTGGAAGAAATACTGAGTTAGTGAAGGGAAGTCTCTTGTAGGTAGTTAACTTAGTTGTGGAATATTTAGCAAAGGGTACTGTGTGGAATTCCTCATTAAGAACATTTCTCTTTAATTTCTGCTACAAGATGATGTGTAATAAAAAGTTGGTGAAATTTGTGCACCATCATGTGGACTTGACTAATTCCTGAGTGGAAATATACAGCCCTTGCAAATATTTCTTTGTTTTAACATTATTGTGATTATCAGTCTAGGTCTGATGTATTTTCTTTGTGGCTGCTTGGCAATTTGATTTGTCAGCTACAAAGTAAGCCATAGGAGGGCAGTGACCATATTTGTTTTACTCACCATAGTACCCCCAGAGTGTTGTCCATTGCCTACCTTATATACTAGGATATAGTTCTTGAAGGGATGTAGACACATTTTATTCATGTAGAATTTATAGAGTTTTGAGTTACCTATACACAGAAGAAAAATAATAGATACTTATGCTAAGTATTGTAGGAGATATACTTTTTTTCCTTTTAAACTTTAGACTAATTAGCTTTCCTGTTCATGGGGACTCTGGAAAAAGCCATCTATTTTTAGTCGTAATGCTTTTCCTTTGGCCAAAGTAGAACAGAATTAGATTTTAATAAATCATGATTTTATAGTATGGTTGTTTACTGGAGTACCATTTATAAAGTATGGCTTCCAGACAATGATGACATCGTTTCATTTAAAAGGGCTAGTTTTCCCTGAAAGTTGTATTTTAATTACACTATAGGAAATTTGCAGATATTTTATGTATTTATGCCTCTTCCTATCTGCTTGTTCCAAAAGGAAGACATTCTACCTTGTAAATGGCCTATGCTTACAATTTATTTTAAAAGAAATTTTAAGTTTTGGAACTACCCAAAGATATTTTTTAAAACATTAGGTGATAGGTAACTAAAACTAAATGGTAAGTTTGGCTAAATTCAGCAAACATTAGGTAACTGTAATGTATAAAGTATTGTGTTTGGTGGACATGAGAGAAAGATGACAAAAACTTGATATTTCTATTCCTGAGGCTTATATGCCATTAGCTGACTCAGATAAATTCATAAATAAGTATAATGCAAAGCAGACAATAATAAGTACTATGGTACAGGCATCAACAAAGTGGGAAATTAGGATAGAGAGATTAATCCTGACTGGGAGGATCAAGGAAGTTCTCATGGAATAGATAGGTTTTGAGTAGAACTTAATTTATTGCTTTCATTCATTCTAGAGTGTCTTCTGAAGATTGATGTCTATTTCCTTGAGCTCTTTAATTTTGTTACCAATTTGGATAAACATGGCACAAATCCAGCAGGGAGGTCCAGATGAAAAAGAAAAGACTACCGCACTGAAAGGTACATACTTAATTTGCTTTTTCAGGAAATTTTCATTGTACCTAATAAAGGTGTAGGAATATTTAGGTGACCTTCCATTCATTTGAAATCTAAAATAAGAATATAAGTACCAATTATTTATATCCCTCACAGCAACTATTACTGCATCTGAGATGTATGTACTCAGTAAATAAATCACAGGATCATGTAATTTTGCATCTATAAGAATCTTAATGCTTTTCTTATTCAATGTCATACATTTAATAAGAAAACTGGTAAGTTTTTTGAATCAAGGCTGGTGCCTTTACCTTATGTTTTCTGCTTGGAATATCATACTGGATTAGGGTAATGATCCGTCTGTTTCTGTATTCTGCCTTTATGGCATTGCATTACTGATATTTTATGAGAGGTTTATCCATATTAATGTTTTAGAAGGAATCTACGTTAGACATTGTTAGGGAATTTTGAATCCTAGAATTAAAAAAATAAATCTGCTATCTAAATTAATTCGACTTCTAAAAGAAGTATCTGTTGTTGAATTGTGAGACAGCTATGGGCACTGAGAACTTTAGGGTCAGGAAGCTGAGGAGAAAGTAGCAAATGAGGCTGAAAAGTAATTTTTAGTAAAATAGGTAAAGAATCAGGAACGAGAGAGATCCTGAACAGCAAATGAAAAAATTAAATGGGAGTAATTAATTAAAGTCATATCTGGTGATGGGTAAGATTAGATGAAAACTGAGCATTTACTTCTGCATTTGACGATGTGGTGATCATTGGTGACCTTCACAAAGAGCTATTTCAATAACCAGAAATGAAAGCCTGGTTGGAGAACTTTCAGCAGAGAATGGAAAGAGAGGAACTGGAGACAGCTGTAAACAACCCTATAGAAGATTTTACTACATGCTTGTATGTTGTTGGGAAGGATCCAGCACACTCAGAATAATGGACAATTTAGGAGTGAGGGCAAGGAATGTACGACACAGTTTCCATCTAAATAGACATGCTGAATTTCCACCTAGACAGATTTTGTGCATGTTCAGCCTTAATGTGAAAATTTGATCTCCCAAGTTGTAGTTCTAATTTATACTCCTGCAAGCAGTACGTGAGTTCAGATTGATTTTCTGGATTTTAGAGGTCGTACAGTGATGTTAAAAGAGTAGATCGGTTCTAGAGATAGAACTATCTGGATTCAAATTCAAGGTTTTCCTTCTTACCATGGGCAAATTGCTTAACTTCTCTGAATCTTTCTCTTCATCTGTACTATAGGAATAATAATGCTGGGTACAGATGGGGTTGTAAGGGTTAATGGAGGAGTAAATTGGAAATATTAGAAAATAAAATGGCAAATGCATGGTATATTTCAGAACAACTTAGCAAACTGATTTGTTCTAAACTTTATCCCTTGAACAGGAAGACAGTTTTATTCTTGAGTTTATTAAAAACTGGGCTATGATATGTAAAACAGTGAACTAATAATGATCACTCTGCTGTTCATTAGAGGATTTCAGGTTTACATGGCAAGATGCACTCTTGGAGGTGATTTAACTTTCTGCTAATTGAAAAGTGCTTCAGATAAGGCATAGATGGTGGAAAAATCTCATAAAATTATATTAGTGGTGAGAAAAATGTCAGGTAAAACTCAAGATGAGCAGGGTTAAAGCAGTGCATGCTGGAAGAAAGTAGTTTGAATTAGTTTGCTGTAATAATGGTGATAATGAAGATGGTAAGGAAGATGGTGATGACTGTTATAATTAAAGGAAGGCATATTATGCACAAGAAAGTTATGTCATCTCTTGGAGATGGCAATGAAGATATGCTTGTAAAGAATTCTTGCATTTCTTAAAAATATTACTTTTTCCCTTTGCCAGTTTTACAGGGTTTTAGTTTATCTACTGCCTCTTATTGATTTGTTGACCCATTTTACCTGGATTTCTGAAAATATGTTCTGTATCTAGTTCTCTTAGTTCATATGTGTTAGTTTTTATTTACCAC
Source organism: Rhinopithecus bieti (assembly GCF_001698545.2). Taxonomy (NCBI): domain Eukaryota; kingdom Metazoa; phylum Chordata; class Mammalia; order Primates; family Cercopithecidae; genus Rhinopithecus; species Rhinopithecus bieti. The sequence goes on from NW_016804239.1 coordinate 87,810, forward strand.
TGCCCTCTAACCTCAGGCCCCTTCAAAGATGCCTACATTTTGCCATAGTGCCTTTATTAAAAATTATTCTGGACATTAATGTTGAGTTATTATGATCATTATTTGTGATATGGCTAATAGTACATCAAAACCAAGACATTCTTATTGGTACAGTACTGGTAACTAAAACATGGTCATTATCCAATTTTCATTAGGTTTCACATGCAGTAATTTGTGTGTGTGTGTGTGTGTGTGTATATATATGTGTGTGTGTGTGTTTGGAGTTCTGTGCAGTTTGATCCTCTGTGTTGTCTTGTGCAACAATGACCACAAACAAAGATACAGAAGTGTTCTACCACTAGCAAGTCCCTTCTGCTACCCATTTGTAGGAATGTCCCTAACTGCCAACTTCATCTCTGTCTCCTGGCAATCACTAATCTGTTCTCCATCCCTTTTGTCATTTTGTAGATGTTATAGAAATGGAATCATAAGGTATATAACTTTTTGAGATTGGCTTTCTTCAATAAGCATAATGCCTTTGAGATCCATCCAAGTTTTTGTAAATATCAGTAGTTCATTTGTGTTTATTGCCGATGAGTAATATTCTATTGTCTAGATATGCCATTTTGTTTAACCATTAACCCATTGTAGGGCATTTGGGTTGATTCCAGTTTTTGATTATTAGAAATAAATTTACTGTGTATATTCATGTATAAGTTTTTATGTGAATGTAAGTTTTCATATCTCTAGGTTAAATGCCCAAGAATGTGATTGCTGGGTCATATGGTAAATGCATTTCTAACTTTATAAGATAAGACCAAACTATTTTCCAGAGTGGCCATACCATTTTATATTCCCACCAGTCACGTATGAAAGACCCACTTTTTCTACATCCTCCTCAGCATTATTATTACTATGTTTTAGTTTTAGCCATTTTATTAGGTACATAGTGATATCTCACTAGTGATGTTGACCATACATCTTTTCATGTGCTTATTTGCCATCTGTACCTTGTCTCTGGTAAAATACCTATTCATATTTTTTGTCCATTTTCTAAATGGATTTTTTAAAACTATTGAGCTTTGATAGTTCTTTATATTTTCTAGATACAAGTCTCTATTGAATATATTCTTTGTGAATATTTTCTCTCAGTCTGTAGCTTGTCTTTCACCCTCTTAACATATCTTTCGTGGGGCAAACATTTTTAATTCTGATGAAGTTCTGTTCATAAATTTTTTTCTTTTGTAAACTGTGCATTTAGCGTCATGTCAAAGAACTCTTTCCCTAGCCAGCTGTAGTTTATGAAGGTTTTCTCCTATGCATTCTTCTAAAAGTTTTGTTTTATATTTCACATTTAAATTACTGATCTATTTTCAGTTAATGTTTAAACATATGTTACTAGGTTTCGTTTCATTGCTGAATTTTATTCTATTGAATAAACTATGTTTTACTTACCCATTTGCCACATTTTAGGTATTTGTGTTGTTTCCAGGGTTGGGTGATTATGAATACAGTCTTTGAAAACATTCATCAAAGGTTTTTATGTGGATATTTATTTTCATTTGTCCTGGGTTAGTATCTAGGAGGAGGACTGCTGGGTAATATGGTATGTCTACGGTAACTTCGTAAGAACTAGAAAACCACTTTTCAAGGTACCTGTATTATTTTTCACTACCACCAATAATGTATGAGGGTTCTCTTAGTTTGGCATCTTTATCAGCAATTAATATTGACAGGTTTGTTGACTTTTCTTCTCATTGTCACAGGTTTTTGTTTCTATGTGGTTTTAATTTGCATTTTCCTAATGGTGAATTATATACCATATATACATCTTTCTTGGTAAAGTCTAGAATTTTGCCCCCTTTTTTTTGTTTGTGTTCTTATTGTTGAGTTTTAAAAGTTGTTCATATGTTCTGGATACAACTTCTTTTTAAGGTATGTGATTAGTAAACATTACCAGTCTTTGGATTGTCTTTTCATTCTCTTTGTTTTATTGATATGTATTTGTACATACTTATGGGGTACATGTGACATTTTGTTATATGCATAGAATGTTTAATGATCAAGTTAGGATATTTCCATTATCCATTGCCCCAGGTGTTTATGATTTCTATGTGTTGGGAACATTTTAAGTCCTCTCTTTTAGCTATCTCTTGAAATACATAATACTTTTGTTCATTTTAATCACCCTATATGCTATTGAACATTAGAACTTATACCTTCTATCTAACTGTATGTTTCTACCCATTAAACAAACTCTCTTCATTGTTTCCTCCTGTGCACCATCACCCACATACTTCTCTGATAGCTATCATTCTACTTCCTACTTCCATGAGATCAACTTTTTTAGCTCTCACATATGAGTGAGAACATGCACTGTGTGTCTTTCTGTACCTGACTTATTTCACTTAACACATTAACTTCCAGTTCCATCCACCTTGCTACAAATGGCATGATTTTATTCTTATGGATGTATAGTATTCCTTTTTGTATATATACCACATTTCTTATGGTCAAATAGTATTCCATTGTGTATATTATATCACATTTTCTTTATCCATTCATCTATTGATGGACATTTACGTTGATTCCATATCTTTGCTATTGTAAATAATGCTGCGATAAACATGCAATGCAATTATCCTTTAGATATTCTGATTCCTTTTCTGTGAATACATACCCAGTAGTGCAAATGCTGGCTTGTATGGTAGTTCCATTTGTAGTATTTTGAGAAATGCCCAAATGTTTTCCATGGAGGTTGTACAAATTTACATTCTTAACAACAGTGTATAAGAATTCCCTTTTCTCGACAGCCTCATCAGCTTCTGTTATTTTTTGTCTTTTTAGTGATAGCCATTCTAACTGGGGTGAGAGGATATCTAATTGTGGTTTTAATTTGCATTTCCCTGATGATTAGTGAAATTGAGCATTTTTTAACATACCTATTGGCCATTTGTATGCCTTCTTTTTAGAAATGTTTATTTATGTCCTTTGCCCACTTTTTAATGGGATTATTTTTTGTTTTTTACTGTTGAATTGTCTGATTTCCTTGTGTATTCTGGATTATTAATACTTTATTGGGTGAATAGTTTGTAAATATTTTCTCCCATTCAGTAGTTTGTCTCTTCATTCTGTTAATTGTTTTCTTTGCTGTGCAGGAGCTGTTTAGTTTAATGTAGTCCCATTTGTCTGTTTTTTGTTTCTGTTTTCTCAAAAGGCTTTAGCCATAAAAATCTTTGCCTAGACCAGTGTGCTGAAGTGTTTCCCCTGTGTTTCTTTCTAGTAGCTTCGTAATTTCAGGTCTTATATTTTAAGTCTTTAATTCATCTTGAGTTGATTTTTATAGATGAGTGATGGGGCTCCAGTTTCATTCTTCTACGTGTAGATATTTAGTTTTTCCAGAATCATTTACTGAAGAGGCTGCTCTTTTCCCAATATATAGTCTCGGTGCCTTTGTTGAAAATCAGTTGACTGTAATATGTGGATTTATTTCTGGGTTCTCTATCCTGCTATTCTGTTCCATTAGTCTACATGTTTTCTCTCTCTCTCTCTCTCTCTCTCTCTCTCTTTCTCTCTCCATCCATCTATCCATCCACCTATCTTCTATCTATCTGTCTGTCTGTCTATCTATCTATCTATCTATCTATCTATCTATCTTTTTTAAGATGGAGTTTCACTATTGTTGCCCAGGCTGGAGTGCAATGGCGCGATCTTGGCTCACTGCAACCTCTGCTTCCTGGGTTCAAGTGATTCTCTAGTCTCAGCCTCCTGAGTAGCTGGGATTACAGGTGCCCACCACCACACCTGGCTAATTTTTTTTTTCCTTTTTTATTTTTAGTAGAGACGGGGTTTTGCCATGTATGCCAGGCTGGTTGGTCTTGAACTCCTGACATCAAGTTGAGAGACAGGACTAGCTGGATTTCCTAGGCTAAGAATTCCTAAGCCTAGCTGGGGAAGGTGACTGCACCCACTTTTAAACACGGGGCTTGTAACTCAGCTCATACCCGAACAATCAGGTAGTAAAGAGGGCTCACTAAAATACAAATTAGGCTAAAAGCAGGAGGTAAAGAAATAGTCAAATCATGTATCATCTGAGAGCATAGGGGTAGGGACAATGATCTGGATAGAAACCTAGGCATTTGAACTGGCAGTGGCAACCCCCTTTGGGTCCCCTCCCAGTTTATGGGAGCTCTGTTTTCACTCTATTAAATCTTGCAACTGCATACTCTTCTGGTCTGTGTTTGTTACCGCTCGAGCTGAGCTTTCTCTCCCTGTCCACCACTGCCGTTTGCCACCGTCGCAGACCTGCCGCTGACTTCCACCCCTCCGGATCTGGCAGGGTGTCCGCTGTGTTCCTGATCCAGTGAGGTACCCATTGCCGCTCCCGATTGGGCTACAGACTCGCCATTATTCCTGCATGGCTAAATGCCCTGGTTCGTCCTAATTGAGCTGAACACTAGTTGCTGGGTTCGATGGTTCTCTCTGTGACCCACGACTTCTAATAGAGCTGTAGTACTCACCGCATGGCCCAAGGTTCCATTCCTTGGAATCTGTGAGGCCAAGAACCCCAGGTCAGAGAACAAAAGACTTGCCGCCATCTTGGGAGCTCTAGGAAGAAAGATCTACCTGTAACAAAGTGATCCACCCACCTCGGCCTCCCAAAGTGCTGGGATGACATGAGCCACTGCGCCTGGCCTTACATGTCTTTTATTTTTAAAATAATAACACTATGCTGTTTTGGTTACTGTAACCTTGTAATATATTTTGAAGTCAGGTTAGCATGATGTCTCCAGCTTGGTTCCTTTTGCTCACATTGCTTTGGCTATTTGAGTTCATTTTTGTTTCCATTTGACTTTAGTGTTTTTGTTTTTCTCTATTTCTGTGAGGAATGTCATTGGTATTTTAATAGGGATTGTGTTGAATCTGTAGATTGCTTTGAGCAGTATGGTCATTGAATTATGCCAGTCTATGAGCATGGAATGTCTTTCCATTTGTCTGTGTCCCCTTCAATTTCTTTCATTAATGTTTTATAGTTTTCCTTGTAGAGGTGTTTCATCTCTTTGGTTAAATTTATTCCAAGGTATATTTCTCATAGCTGTTGTAAATGAGTTTGCCTTTTTGATTACTTTCTCATCTCATTTATTATGGACACTACTGATTTTTCTATGTCGATACTATATACTGTTACTTTATTGAATTTATAAGAGCTACAAGTTTATTGGTGGAGTCTTTAGGTTTTTCTATATATAAGATTATATCATATGCAAAAGGACAATTTGACTTATTTTCCAATTTGGATGCTTTTATTTTGCTCTCTTGCCTGATTTTTCTGAAAAGGACATTCCGTACTATGCTGAATAGGAGTAGTGAAAGTGGGCATCCTTGTGTTGTTCCAGTTTTTAGAGGAAAAGCTTTCAACTTTTCTCCATTCACTGTGATGTTTGTTGTAAGTTTGTCACATATGACCTTTAGTATGTTGAGATATATTTTTTCAATGCCTCATTTGTTGAGAGTGTTTTTATCAGGGAGGGTTGTTGAATTTTATCAAATGCTTTTGCTGCATCTATTGAGTAAAAGATCATATGGTTTTTGTTCTTCATTCTGTTGATATGCTGTGTCACACTAATTGATTTGAATATGTTGAACCATCCTTGCATTTCTAGGTAAATCCTACTTGATGATGATGTGTTATCTTTTTGATGTGCTATCTTTTTGTTGTGCTGTTGAATCTGTTTTATTGTTATTTTGTTGAGTAATTTTGCACCTGTTTGTCAGGAATATTGACCCGAAGTTTTCTTTTTTTGTTGCAATCTTGTCTGGTTTTGATATCAAGGTAATTCTAGCCTTATAAAATGAGACAGGGAGATTTCCCTCCTCTTCATTTTTTTGGAATAGTTTGAGGAGAAATTGTGTTCGTTTTTCTTTAGACGTTTGGTAGAATTCAGTAGTAAAGCCACATGGTCTTGAACTTTTCTTTGTTGGGAGACTTTTTATTACTATTTGATCTCATTACTCACAACTGGTCTGTTCAGGTTTTCTATTTCTTCCTGATTCAATCTTGGTAGATTTTATTTGTCCAAGAATTTATTCACTTCCTCTACGTTTTCCAGCTTGTACAGTTGCTCGTAATAGTCTGTTATGACCTTTTCTATCACGGTGGTAGTTGTAATGATTCCTTTATCATTACTGATTTTATCTGGGTCTCCTGGGTTTTTGTTTGTGTGTGTGTGTGTGTTTGTGCTTAGTCTGGCAAGCTGTTTAGAAATTTGTTTATCTTTTCAAAAAAGTTACCTTTTATTTTGTTGATTGTTTAATCTGTATTTCATATAATTCTGCTATTTATTATTTGATCCTTTCTAATTTTGGGTTTGTTTTTTTCTTCTCTTCATTGAGGTACATCCTTAGGCTATTTGAAATCTTTCTACTTTTTTGATGTAGTCATTTATTGCTGTGTCATTTCCTTTTAGTCTTGCTTTTTCTGTTTTGCATAGGTTTTGGTATGTTGTGTTTGGTTTTCATTTGCTTCAAGGCAGTTCTTTATTTTTTCATAATTTCTTCCTTGACTCAGTGCTCATTCAGAAGCAAGTTTAGTTTCCATGTATTTGTACATTTTCTCAAATTCTTCTTTTTACCAATTTCATACATGATGTGATTTTTTTGGTAAAATTTGTTGAGTCTTGTTTTGTGGCCTAACATATGGTCTATCCTGGAGAATGTTCCATGTGTTGATATGAAGAAAATGTGTATTCTGCAGCTCTTGGATGACATGTTCTATAAACGTCTGTTTGGTCCATTTGATCTAATGTGTAGTTTAAATCTGTTTCTTTGTTAGTATTCTGCCTAGATGATTTGTCTAATGCTGAGTGTGGAGAATTAAAGTCCCCAACTATTATTTTATTGAAATCTATCTTTCCTTTTAGATCTAATAATATTTGCTTTATATGTCTGGATGCTGCAGTGTTGAGTGCATATATGTTTAGAATTGTCATATTCTCTCACTGAATTGATTCCTTTATCTTTATATAATGATCTTCTTTGTCTCTTTTTACTGCTTTTAACTTAAATTCTGCTTTATCTAATATAAGTATAGCTACTCCTGCTCACTTTTGGTTTTCGTTTGCATGGAATGTCTGTTTTTCTTTTTTTGGAGATAGGGTCTCACTGTGTCACCCAGGCTGGAGTGCAGTGGCATGATCACAGCTCACTGCAACATCCTCCTCCTGGGCTCAAGTGATCCTCCCACCTCAGCCCTTTGAGTAGCTTGGACTGCAAGCACGTGCTACCATGCCTGACTAATTTGTATGTTTTTTGTAGATATGGGGTTTCACCATGTGGGCCAGGCTGTTCACAAACTCCTGAGCTCAAGTGATCTGCCTGCCTCAGCCCCCCAAAGTGCTGAGATTACAGGTGTGAGCCACTGTGCCAAACCAGAATGTCTTTCTCTATCCCTTTACTTTCAGTTTATGTGTCTTCACAGGTAAGATGAGTGTTTTGTAGTCAGCATATAGTTGGGCCATGTTTTAAAATCCATTCAGCAAGTCTATGTCTTTTATTGAAAGTTTAATTCGTTTATATTAAAGGTTATTGATATGCAAGGGCTTATTTTTATCATTTTATTTATTGATTCTTATTGCACTAATATCCTTTGTTTTTTTGTTTTTCTGTTATTGTTTATCATTGTGGTTTGGTTGTTTTCTGTAGTGGTAACATTTGAGTTCTTTCCTTTCTGAATTTGTGTGCTTCCTCTAACAGTGGGTTTTATGCTTTTGTGCCTTTACATGATGCTGGATATCTTCCCTTTGCATCCAGGTTTAAGATTCCCTTAAGCAGTTCTCCTAGATCTGGTCTAGTGGTGATGAATTCTCTGTTTTTGCTTGTTTGGGAAAGACTTCATTTCTTCTTCACTTATAAAGGAAAACTTTTCTGGACATAGCGTCCTTGGCTGGCAGTTTTCTCTCTTTAGGCATTGAATATATTATCCCATTTTGTTTTGGCCTGTAAGGTTCTGTTGAGCAATGTGCTATTAGTCTGATAGAATTTCCCTTTTAAGTGACTAGCTACTGTCCTTGTGCTGTTTTTTGAATTCTTTCTTTGACTTCTGACAGTTTGACTATAATATGTGATGGAGAAGATCTTTTTACATTGTATTTGATTGGGGATTTATGTGCTTCTTGTATCTGGATGCCTAAATCTCTTTTTAGACGTTGAAAGTTTTTTAGCTATTTATTAAGTAGGGTTTCTAATCCTTTTGTTTTCTCTTTGCCTTCTGGGACACCACAAATTCAAGTATTTTATAGCTTTATGGTATTCCATATGTCACACAGCCCTTGCTCATAGTTTTTTCTTTATTTTTTGTCTGATTGAGCTATTTCAGAAGACCCATCTCTGTGTTCTGAAATGCATTGTTCTGCTTGATCTGGCCTGTTACTGAAGCTTTTCAATGTGTTTAGTCTTTCATTCAGTGAAATCTTCAGTTCCAGGATTTCTGGTTGGTTCTTTTTTTATATCTGTCTATCTTTTTGGTAAATTTCTCATTCATATCCTGAGTTGTTTCTCTGATTTCTTTTTATTGCTTTTTTGTATTCCCTTGTATCTTCTGAGCTTCTTTAAAATAAATACTTTAAATTCTTTTTCTGGGATTTCATAAATTTCTCTTTGATTGGAATCTGTTGCCGGAGAGTTATTGTGCTCCTTTTGAAGCACAATATATTTACATTGATATCTTATATATTTACATTAACATCTGGGTATCTGGTGTGACAATCAATTCTTCCAATTTTTTGAATTTGCTATCATAATGGATTTTTTTTCTTAAAATGTATCTATGGTGTTGGTTCAGTAGGGTACTTTGACTTTGATTCTGTGTGTGTGCAATCATGTAATTTCTGTATGATTTCTTCAGCTGTAAACCACATTACTGGTGTCAGTGGCTCAGAGTGCAGTCGTTAGTGGAGGCTGGGGTGAGGTTTGCTGGGGACAAGGATACCAGGTATGCTATTCCTTGGGCTCTAGTGTTGGCAGCGCAGCCACAGCCTGCCTGTCCTTGGGTTCCAGGGAGGCATATGCTGGCACTGGTGTTGGGTAGTCTATTGGGGTTGATTGTTGGATCTCTAGGTGGTTTATTTGTGTGCCTATATTGGCACCAGTGGGTCAGGCCAGTGGATGGGTTCTTGGGTCTCTGAACAGTGGGTATGGTATGGGCTATGGTAGTAGCAGTGGTAGGACTAACCTCTGAGTTCTGAGCAGTTCACGATTTTATTGGTGGTAGCTACGACAGGCTAGACAGGGCAGTGCCCAGGCCTGCAGGTGGCATGTGTGAGGTTTTTGACTGTGTTGGTAGCAGCAATTGGATGGACCCATTCTGAGATCCCTAGGAGGAGTGCTTAGGTGACAGTGGTGGTGGACTGGTGCTTGGCAGTCCCCAGGCCCCTGGATGGCATGCTAAGGCTCTTGCTAGGGGGTGTGCCAAGCCAGGTGAACCTGCCCTCTTCCCCCCCACCTGTGGTACGTGTAGACCTTGGCTCTGGTAGGCAGGGGTGGGGTTATTTCTAGGCCCCTCTGTGGAATGCTTAAGTAGGGGCGGCAGTGACTGCACCACCGCTCTATACTAGGGAGGGTGAAGTTGCTTTTGATGGCTCTAGCCGTAGATATATTGTTGGGATTGCATGCTTCGCTTGTGCTTTGGCCCCAGTGGCAGCAGCCTGCTGTGGGTGTGCCATGGGTAGGGGACTGTATCCTCAGGACATGTGAAAATGTGCCATGGTTTTGCTGCTTGGAGCAATGGGGTTGCTGCTAATGACTTGCATTTTTGCCCAGGTGGCATTAGCCAGCTGCAGCGGTCTCTGTAGGCAGGTGACGTCAGTGAGGGTCCAGTGATGTGGAGATGTGGGGACTGTTGGCCCCTGGGGACAGAATGCAGCTCTATAGGGGCTGGGCTTTCAAAATGGCACCTTACTGTAGCTGCTTGGGACTCAGGAGTTGTGTGTGGCTCAGCATGAACTCCTCTAGAGCCATGGCATTGCACAGTCTTCAGGCAACTTCCTACTTTATTCTCAGGGCCCATGGGGTTTGAGGGGCTCTTGCATGGCTAGGATTGCAGGAGTCTGTGGTGGGAATTTGAACTGCTGGGGGTCTTTCACTTATCCTTTTCCCACATTGGGGAGATTCTCCAGGCTCCCAGCTGATCTCAGCTAAGCAGGTTGCTTCCTTTCCCTTTTTATCCTTTCTTTTTGGGTGTTTTTTGTCATCTTTCTATTAAATTAGAGTGTTCTCTCTTCGATGACCTGTTTGAAATGTGATTATTAACTTGCATTTTGGCTCTTCTTCTTAGATAAGGTGAGTACCAAATGCCTCTAGGCAGCCTTCTTGAAGCAACTCCCCTTCATTGTGAATTAAATTTTATGTAAGATGTGAGATATAGGTTGAGGTTCATTTTTATCATTTTGATTTCTTCTTATACCAGCACCATTTGTGAAGAAGACTGTCTTTTCATCTTTGAATTGCTTTTTCATGCCTTTCAACCATGAATTGGGCATATTTGGGCAGTTGTTTTTGAGTTCTTTATTTTGTTTTCTGGATCTATGTGTTTACCAATACCACACTCTCTTAATTACAGTAGCTGTATAGTAAGTTAACACTGAACAAAGTGATTCCTCCTTCTTTATTCTTTTAGAAATTTGTTTAGCTATTCTAGGTCACTTGCCTTTATATATACATTTTAGAATATACTTGTCTATATCTGCAAAAAACTTTACTGCGATTTTGATAGGAATCGTATTTAAACTTTTAGGTAAATTTGGGGAGAATCGATATCTACGATATTGAGTCTTCTAATCCATTCACCTGATATGTCTATTTAAATCTTCCTTGATTTCTTTCATTAACACTGTAATTTTCAGCATGTAAATCCTATACCTGTTATTTGCTTTATATGTAAGTATTTTAATTTTTTCGGAGTGATTATAAATGGTGTTATGTTTATAATTTCAATTTACACATGTTTATTGACGGTTTATGAAAATATAATTAAGTTTTGTGTGTTGATATTATATACTGTGATCTTCCTGAACTTGCTTGTTTGTTGTAGGAGATTCTTTTGTGGGTTCCTCAGGATTTTCTACATAGACAATCATGTCATTTGCACATTGGATAATGTTTCTAACCAGTCTATGTGCCTTTTATTTTTCTTTGTGGCCTGTGTTGATTAGGACTTTCAGTACTATGTTGAACAAGAATAGTGAGGATGGATGTTCTTTCTTGTTTTCAGCCTTCGGGGAAAAAGATTGTCTTTCATTATTAAACATTATGTTAGTTGTAAGTTTTTTGGTAAACGTTGTTTATCATGTTGAAGAAGTTCCTTTTATTAGATGCTTCCTGGGAGGTTTTAATCATGAGTGAATGTTGAATTTTTGTCAAATGCTTGTTTTTTTTGTATTAATTGATAGGGTCATGTATTTTTTTCTTCTGTAGGCTGTTGAAATAATGGATTACATGTTGATTTTTTGAATAGTGAACCATTCTGTCATAAGCCCTATTTGGTTCTGATGTAATTTGTTTTTATATATTGTTGGTTTTGAATTAATATTTTGTTGACAATTTTTGTGTCCAGGTTCATTAGAGATATTGAACTGTGGTGTTCTTTTTTTGTACTGTCTTTGTTTAGAATTGTTATCAGGGTAACACTGATCTTCTAACATGATTTAGGAAATATTCACTTCTGTTTTGTTTACTGGGAGATATTGTGTAGAATTGGTACTAATTTATTTTTAAATATTTTGAAGATTTCTCCAGTGAAACTCTCTTGACCTGAAAAATTTAGGGGGGAGATTTTAATTCAAATTCATTTTCTTTAATAGTCATAAGACTATTCATATTGTTTATTTTATATAGGGTGAGTTTTATTAGTTTGTGGTTTTTGAGGTCTCGGACCATTTCATCTAATTTGTATGATTTATGTGTATAGGGTTGTCACTAATATTCCCTTCTTGTTCTTTTGTTTTTTGGGAGATGGAATCTCGCTCTGTGGCCCTGGCTGGAGTGCAGTGGCATGATCTCGGCTCACTGCAACCTCCGCCTCCCAGGTTCAAGCAATTCTTCTGCCTCTGCCTCCTGAGTAGCTGGGATTACAGGCACGCACCACCACACCCTTCTAATTTTTGTATTTTTATACAGATGGGGTCATGTTGGTCAGGCTGGTCTCAAACTCCTAACCTCATGATCTGCCCACCTTAGCCTTCCAGAATGCTGGGATTACAGGTGTGAGCCAGTGTGCCTGGCCCCCTTCTTGTTTTTTTAGTGGCTGCAGGGTCTGTAGTGATATCCTCTGTTTAAATGTTTCCTATTAAAGAGATTAACAATAAGAAGCAAATGCTTTTATTTAGTCATATAATTTTCTTTTGAAGTACACATTATTTCTTTATGTGGATACATATTTCTGTTTAGTATCATTTGCCTCAACCCAAAGAACTTTTCTTACTATTTTCTTCTGCAGGCCTGCTGGCAATACATTATTTCAGCTTTTCTGTGTCCGAAAAAAGTCTTTATTTCTTCTATTTGGAAAGATGCTTTTGGTTGGCATAGAATTTGAGGTTGATGGACTTTTTTTTTTCTTTAATGGAAAAATGTTGCACCATTGTCTTCTTGTTTGCCTAACTCCTGAAAAGTCTTCTGTCATTATTATCTTTGTTCCTTTTTTCTCTATCTGCTTCTAAGATGTTATCGTTTTTTTTTGAGACAAAGTCTCACTCTGTCACCCAGCCTGGAGTGCAGTGGCACGATCCCGGCTCACTGCAACCTCTGCCTCCTGGGTTCAAACAATTCTCCTACCTCAGCCTCCCAGTACCTGGGAGTATAGATGCATGCTACCACACCCAGCTAATTTTTGTATTTTTGATAGAGACGGGATTTTGCCATGTTGGCCAGGCTGGTCTCGATCCCCTGACCTAAAGTGACCCACCCACCTTGGCCTCCCAAAGTGCTGGGATTACAGGAGTGAGCAGCTGCGCCTGGCCCTAAGATTTTATCTTTATCACCTATTTTTGGAAATTTAATTATGATATACCTTTGTGTCATTTTCTCAGTGTTTATTCTACTTGGATTTGTGGTCAAAGTTTTCATCATATTTGGAAAACATTTCATTCACTTAAAAATTTTTTTTTTACCTCAGTTCTCAGTGTTTGTCTATTTGCATTGCTGTAAAGGAATGCTTGAGACTGAGTAATTTACAAGAAAAGAGGTTTATTTGACTTACAGTTCTGCAGGCTGTACCTGAAGCATAGTGCTGACATCTCCTTCTGGTGAGGGCCTGAGGAAGCTTACAATCATGGCAGATCAAAGGGGTACCTGTATGTTACATAGTGAGAGGGAGGCAACAAGAGAGAAAGAAGGAAGAGGTGCCACGTTCTTTTAAGCAACCAGATCTCAGGGAACTCATAGAGTGAAAACTTATTTCCATGAGATCTGCCCCCATGACCCAAACACCTCCCTCTAGGGCCACCCCCAACATTGGAGGTCACATTTCAACATGAGATTTGGAGGGGACAAACATCTAAACTATGTCACTTCCCACCATTGATTTCATCTTGGAACACACTTAAAATATATTAGACAACTTGACATTGTCACACTGGTCAATGATACTTTCTTCATTTTTTTTTTTTTTTTTTTTTTTTTTTTTTGAGACGGAGTCTCCCTCTGTCGCCCAGGCTGGGGTGCAGTGGCCAGATTCAGCTCACTGCAAGCTCCGCCTCCTGGGTTTACGCCATTCTCCTGCCTCAGCCTCCCAAGTAGCTGGGACTACAGGCGCCCACCACCGCGCCCAGATAGTTTTTTGTATTTTTTTTAGTAGAGAAGGGGTTTCGCTGTGTTAGCCAGGATGGTCTCGATCTCCTGACCTCGTGATCCGCCCGTCTCGGGCTCCCAAAGTGCTGGGATTACAGGCTTGAGCCATCATGCCCGGCCTTCATTTTTAAACTATTATTTTTCTCTGTTTCATTTTAGATAATTCTGCTGTTAGGTCTCAAAGTTCATTGATCTCATCTCCTGTAATTGTATTTGCTGTGACTTTTTAACAGTCCATTTTTAATTTTAGATAGAATTTTTTTTATATATAGAAGCTTAAAGTTCTTCCAGTTCTCAGTTTGGTATATTGATGATTAAATTTTTTTTTTCGAACATACAGATCACATTGAAATAGATTTTTTTCTTGCTAATTCCTTTGTCTTTGTCATTTCTTGGTTTATTGATTGATTTTCTTCATGTTTATAGATCATAATTTTACCTTTTTACATGCCTTATCATCATTTTTCATAGATGCCAGACATTGTAAATTATACATTATTGGGTGCTGGATTTTGTTCTATTCCTTTAAAGAATAAGTTGTTGCTTAAATTTTGTTTTACTTTGTTTTTTGGTATTCTTTTAAAGAACGTTGGGCTTTGTTCTGACAGGTATTTATATTATTTGTATCTTTTTTTTTCTTGGAGGCTTTTTTTAATCTTTGATATGACAGTTTTAGAGTCTCCTTTCTCTAGGGCTGATAGGCATACATATTTGCAGCTCTGTGTGTACTTCAGGAATTGTTCATCCTGCTGCTTTCCCTGTCCTTGGGTAATTTTTTTTTATCCCGTGTGTATGGATAAATAGTCAAAGACATGAGTGAATCCCTCTGAAATTCGGCCCAGCAGTCTCTCTTTCTAAACAGTTTCCCCTGCTCTCCTTCTCTGCTTCCAAATCCAGCCACCTTGGATTATTCAAATTCTGATCTCTGTCTCATCAGCTCAGCAGGGTCTTCATTCTTTGTTTGGGTTCTTCCTTCCTGCTGTGCCTTAAACTGTATCCACACAGTAAGCTAGGGCATCAAGGGGTTTATGTCATTTGTTTCTTTTTCTCTCAGTTCTGGCTGCCTGTTGTCCAACTGTTCTTTTACATGTGTCTTCTTGCTTTCCAGTTGTTTAAGGAAAGTGAAAATAATTCTGTTCCTGTTAATTCTATTTTGACCAGAAGTAGAATTCCAATAGTGTTTTAAATACTCCTTTATTTAATACAGTTTTTAAAAATAAAGATGCCAAATAGTACTTTCTTTATTGTGGTGAAATAGACATAATATAAAACTTACCATTTTAACTGTTGTTAAATATGTGGTTCAGTAGCATAAAGTACATTTACATTGTTGTGCAGTCATCACCACTGTCCATCTCCTGAACTCTGCACCTTGCAAAACTGAAGCCCTATACCCGTTAAACAATAACTCCCTATTCCCCTCTCTGCCCAGCCCTTAGCAACCACCATTCTACTTTCTGTCTCTGTAAGTTTGATGACTCTAGGAATCTCAGAAATGTGCAATCATATAATATTTGCCCTTCTCTGTCAGCTTATTTCACTTTGCATAATATCTTCAAGGTACATCAGTTTTGGGTAAGAATGTCTTTCTTTATTAAGGAAATATTTACTACAAAGAATTGACTCACACAATTATAGAGGCTAAGAAGACCCAAGTTCTGTAATCAGCAAGCTGGAGACCCAGGAGAGCTGACAGTAAAGTTCAAGTCAGGAGAGCTGATGGTGTGAGTTCCAGTCTAAATCTGAAGGCAGAAGACTGATTTCCCAGCTTGAAGATAGGCAGAGAGAGTGAATTCTCCTTTACTCAGCGTTGTTGCTCTATAGACACTTTTATCTGGTTGGATGAGGCCCATTCAAATTGGGGAGGGAATCTGCTTTACTAAGTCTACCCATTCAAATGTTAATCCTATCCAGAAACATCCTCACAGTCACACCCAGAATAATATTTAATCAAATATCTGGTTATCTTATTTCCCAGTCTCACATAAAAGTAGCCATCAAACTATTCACCTGTCTGTATACACTTGGAGTGCTTCCACCTTTTGACTATTGTGAATAATGCTCCTATGAACATTAACTTACAAGTATATCTGTTTGAGTTCCTGCTTCCTTTTGGGTATGAAATGGTATTTTTATACAGTTGTTTTATATGCTTAGTTGAGGTTTAGAATTCTAGTTGCTGGATCACTTTAACCACTAGAGCCATGCTTTAAAAACAGTCGTGTCATATCTGATGCATACTTAGGCTATATGGATTCAAATCTATTGTATTTTATAGGTTATTGAAGGGATTTTCAATGGAAATCTTTCATTATACTTGATTTTTGCATAATCTGCCTTTGGAACCCAGTCTCAGGGTAAAATGCAGCTTTACAGTATTGCTTTTCTTTTACAAAGCAGAAAAATAATTTCTGACAGTTCCTTTCTATATGTCTTCTCAATGCTAATGAAATAAAAAAATCTATATCTGGTTCTCTAGTTGACAGGAAAATTTGAGGAACATCTTTTATTTAGTTGTTCATTTTATCGTTCAAAGGAACATTTTGGGCAAAGCCAAAGCACATTTTTATATTCATAACTGTTTATATAATCAGAGAAAAGGGGGGCTACAATATTATAAGGTTGATGTAGCATATAGAATCAGTGTGGTGATTTTGAAAGAGTGCTGAGTTTGGCTTTGAGAGATATGTTTATTTTATTAATCCCTTCTACTACTAAGCTGTGATTTTGGACAAGCCATTTTACCTGAGTTCATTTTCTTGTCTGAAAGACAGTGAAGATGATAATACTTGTTACTATTTCATAGGATTGTGATGATCAAATGAAGTAATGTATATGAAAGTGCTTTGAAATCTTTAAATTGATATATAGATGTAAGGCTGCATTTATGATCTAAGCTAATAGATACAGAAAAGAGCTGTTAGAAGCAAAATCTGCTTATGTATGAACAGTTTCTATGTCTGATTAAAAGGTTTGTAAGTTTTGAATTGTAGATGACTGCAAAGTCAAGGAATCTGATTTTGCCCCAGAGCCTCAATTCACTGGAAGAAGAAAAGTGAGAACGTTCTAGTCACTGCAAGTCAATTTTTGATATTAAAACCCTTCTGTCTTTATTTTGAAAAGATTTACAAGGTGGTAAGAACTTTACTAGTGAATGAAGAATTGTCAGCATATGTCCCTTTTAAGCCCAGTATATGCAACATTTTTGTCTTACTAGAGTTTACAAACTTTTTTTTTTATATTGAGGATAGTGTATTTTTATGTGAGTTGAATTTGATGAGTTTGAAGAGTGCTAAACAGTGATTCTTTTAATGAAGGATTTGATGGCTTGTTTCTGTGTTCTACAGAGAGAGGCTAGTGGCTGGAAGTAGACAAAATACTTTTTTCTCTAGAGAATTTTGATGATGTTCTATACAGAAGGATTTGTTATATTTCTGTGAGAGACAGAAGTAAAGTGTTATTTCTGAGATATTTCTTTTGTAGGAAAAGGACTGGTTTGCTTCACAACATATTCTATGAGCATTTGTCTTCAGGAACTTGAGTTAGAATGAAGAGGCTGAAAACCTAACCTTTATTTATTGATTAGACAAAAATAATTCCACATCTGTTTGGAAATGAGTAAATTTGAAGTTTTAAATTTTTTTGTGTGATTTTATAAATGACTCTTTGATGACAGATAGTGAGAACTTTTGCCTCATCCAACAATATGAGCCTAAAAGATATTAAATACTTGTTGACAGACTGATTCTAGGACTGGTGCAGGAAAGATACAAAATGAGGCTGGAGCATCTTTTAGTAGGAGAAAGTAAGGAAGTGCATGAAAAGCAAAATGGCAAGAGTATGTCAAAGGGACGCAGGAGACATCTGAAACAGCTTACAATAGTCATGGCTGGAACAATTTGCGGAGCAAAATGAATGACGTAGTATTGGATTATAACCTAAAGTATACAATAAGTGTCCACAAGTCCATACTGATATAAATAAGTGATTGAATAAATGTGTAAATGGATGAAGAGAGATGAATCTTCCATACAGAATAATTCCAATAATATATTTGGATGTTCTTTGCTATGGGAGGTAGAGAATAATTCCTCCTCTTTTTCCCTGAGGTTGGTCCAGACATAGTCACCTTGAAAGAATACGTTATGAAGAGGGAAAAACAGTAATGTTATAGTGGAGAGGCCTGGCATATATAGTACCTTAACCAAGTAATGAAGGTTAACATCGTTGGTGATGTCCTGTTGATATCATGTTCCCCTTGCCATGATCTATTGAGAATGGCAGTTGACCTCAGTGATATTCTTTCCAGAAATCATAACCCTAGTCTAATCATAAGCAGAAACATTAGACAAACCCAAATTGAGGGTCATTCTATAAAATACCTGACACATAGTCCTCAAAACTGTCAAGATCATGGAAAAGAAGGGAAGATTGAGAATTGTCACAGACCACAGGGACTGGGGAGAGATAATAATTACATGTAATGTGGTGTCCTGAATGGAATCCTGGAAAAGAAAATGAACATTAATGGAACCACTTGTGAAATGTGAATAATACCTGGGCTTTAGTTTGTAGTAATGTACCAATATTGGTTTCTTCATTTTGACAAATGTGCCATGATGTTATAAAATGTTACTAATAGGGGAAAGTGAGTAAAGGGTATAGTACACTCTTCGTACTGTCTTTTAACTTTTCTGTCAATCTAAAATTACTCCATAGTGGCGACGCATGGTGGCTAAGCCTGTAATCCCAGCACTTTGGGAGGCTGAGGTGGGCAGATCATTTGAGTCCGGGAGTTTGAGACCAGCCTGGGCAACATGGTGAAACCCCATCTCTGTGAAAAATACAAAGTATAACCCGACATGGGGGCACCCGCCTGTAGTCCCAGCTACTCGGAAGGCTGAGTTGGGAGGATCACTTGAGCCTGGAAGGCAGAGATTGCAGAGTGAGCCAAGATTGTGCCACTGCACTCCAGCCTAGGTGACAGAGTGAGACCTCATCTCAAAAAGAAAAAAGAAAGAAAGAAAAGAAAAACTCCTTGACAGTTTTCTTGGTTGCATGGAATCAAATGATGTGAAGAATAGAAACTATGTGAAATAATTTTGCTAATTAGTATGTTTTATTTTAAGTTTTCCCCTAAAATGGAATAATATGCTATATTAATACTATTTACATTCATGTTTCTTCATAAATGTTTCCATTATATGTAAGATTTGATGACTTTTTAAAGTCACGTTAATGTCTGAAACTTTTAAATGAGGTGAATGAGGTACAAATTAATAGCTGTCTATTTTGAAGGGAAGAAGTTAAAGTTTGATATAATGGTGTATAGAATCTGAGTTATAGTTGTTTTTAGAATTATGATTTTGAAAGTGCTTATGTTAATACTGTGCTTGATCATAATATAGTATTTTGGGAATTCAATTTAGTAGCATTATCAGTTAAAGCAACACATAAAAATAGAACAAAGAATACTTTAAATAAAATATCTTTGTTACAAACTATGAAAATAAATATAAGTAAATTTCATATAATTTCTTTTCTAGATTTATTATCTAGGATTGATTTGGATGAACTAATGAAAAAAGATGAACCACCTCTTGATTTTCCTGATACCCTGGAAGGATTTGAATATGCTTTTAATGAAAGTAAGTGGTGTATATTTATATAGTATATGCAAAATTTATGTAGCAATGCTCATAGAATAATAAAACAGATATTATTTGCTACTTTTAAAGGCCAAGTAGAATGTTTTCTGTATTCTTTTGAGAAATAATGATATCCTTTCATGGTGAAATTCTTCATTCAAGTGAAAGAACCAAGTAACAATTTTCTGTAGTTGTCAAGTTACGTCTAATGGTCATGAATTTGATTCAGCTTATGCATTTCAACCTTGAGTTTTCAACTCCCTGGTATCCAATTTGAACTCCTAATTAAATTATAGAGAAAGATGCTACTGTTTTACATGTTATTTAGAATAAAGTGTTTGGCAGTAATTATCTGTGACAATGTTTTAAAGTAGTTTTCCGTGATTTTTCAGGCAACATTCTTGTTTTAAAATTTATTAATTCAGTTCTGAATAAAATAACCTTTACACTTGGGATGTGGAGGAACATACTATAGACTGCAAAGATGTTTCTGGAACAGAGAATCATGATTCATTGGATTAATAATACACCCTTACACTTGAAGGGTAGTGTTATTACAGGGTGGGTGCATTTGAGTTGTAGTTTTCTATTGGTTGTTCTGCATTAACTGAATTGGTGCTTTGTCATCACTGTATTAGTGGATATTCCTTTCTAATATCAGTTATAGATATTAAGAGTTATGGTGACAGTCATTGTGTACTAAGATGTTGAGTTTAAAATAAGAGACTAGAAACTTCGATCTTTTCTCTGATATTAATTTTAATGCTTTTTAATAAAAGTTATTTTATGCCTATAGAAATAGTAATATTTGTTGCGTGGAGGGGAAGAGGAGTTTAAGCAATTGGCCTGTAGTGTATTTCTCTCCTGATTACCCCGGGAATACCCCTGGGGAAAAAGTCCTATCCAGGAGACAAGTGGCTTCATCTTTTCTCCTTATAAACATGGTGATAATTAACTCATTAATAAATTAGACTGGCCGGGTACGGTGGCTTATGTCTGCAATCCCATCACTTTGGGAGGCAGAGGCGGGTGGATCACTTGCGGTCAGGAGTTGAAGTCCAGCCTGGACAACATAGTGAAACCTCATCTCTACTAAAACATACAAAAATTAGCCAGGTGTGGTGGCATGTGCCTGTGGTCCCAGCTACTGCTGGCTGAGGCATGAGAATGACTTGAACCTGGGAGGCGGAGGCTGCAGTGAGCTGAGATCAGGCCACTGCACTCCAGCCTGGGTGACAGAGTGAGACTCCATCTAAATATAAATAAATAAATAAATAAATAAAAATAAGCGTAGACTAATATTTGCTCTGAGGAGAGTCCTTTTCTATAGAATACTTTGAGCAGGATGACTGGTTTAGTTATGAGGAATGTTTCTCTGAAGAATATCACTTAAGCAGGACAACTCTTTGGCACATAAAATGGAAATATTTTATAACCCAAATGCTCACCAGCGGGTGAGATTACCTGTATGCACACGTAGAGTCCTCCTCTACTTTGGGCCAGAGAGTGCTATCCAATGAGAGGAAAGGACCTGGGGTAAATGACCAGATGCTGCAGACCTCTCCCTGCCTTGCCTGTGCTTCTTGATTCCTTGTACCCTTGAAATTATTAGTAAAGCTTTGTCATTATCGGTAAAGATCTTTGCTTTGTGGAGTGTGATTTGATAGCCTGAGCCTGTGTTAGCTTACTGCTTCTCTCCGGTTTTCATTTGACAAGACATCCTACCCATATTTGAAGACCTAGTTGAGAAATCTCACTGAAACCTTCTGAACCTCTTCTAGCCCACAGATGGTTTTCATTTTTCCAAAATCATTCTTGACTTTATTGTCTACATGAATCCCCAGTGGCAGATTTTTAGACTGTTGACGTATTCCAATCTAGTTTGTTTAGCTTCCTGAAAAGTTGCTTAACTTCTTAGTATTTGTGATTTTACTTCTCAGGTAACCTCTAAGCTTCTTGAGGACTGGGCGTATGTTCATGGCAATAGCTAGAGAGGTCTTTATACATATTAGGCTTTAAAATATTGTTAGTTTGCTTTAGATTAGAGAGATGAAGGTCAAGAAGAATAACTTTTGAGTACTTGGGGACCATTATTAGTTATATAATCTGTATGTTTGTGTCATATTGACATCTGAAGAAAAAAGTCTAATGAAAAGATAAACTGTTCTGAGGAAGTTATTTTAAATTTTATCAGACATTCTTTGTTGTACTGCTTGTATTATTGTAAATATACTTTGAAGTATAGCAATATTGTTTGTTTATCTTCTTAGAGGGACAGTTAAGACACATAAAAACTGGGGAACCATTTGTTTTTAACTACCGGGAAGATTTGCACAGATGGAACCAGAAAAGATACGAGGCTCTAGGAGAGGTATGTCACATATACTACTTTAACTTTGTTTTTCCCAATTTTAAATATTCAGAATAAAAGTTTTAAAGATGCAGCAGTTTATGTACTCTTTTACAAAATGTGATTCAAAAAAGGTTTTTGTTTTTTTTGTTGTTTATTTTTAGTGGTTATGTTAGAAGCATATTCTCAGTTTAAAAGTTTCTGTTCGGTGGCTCACACCTGTAATGACAGCACTTTGGGAGGCTGAGGCGGGTGGATCACGAGGTCAAGAGATCGAGACCAGCCTGGCCAACATGGTGAAACCCCATCTCCACTAAAAATACAAAAATTAGCTGGGCGTGGTTGCGCGTGCCTGTAGTCCTAGTTACTCGGGAGGCTGAGGCAGGAGAATTGCTTGAACCCGGGAGTGGAGGTTGCGGTGAGCTGAGATGGTGCCATTGCACTCCAGCCTGGGTGACAGAGCAAGACTCCGTCTCAAAAAAAAAGTTTCTGTTTTTAGGTGAGCTGTGGTGGCTCACACCTATAATCCCAATGCTTTGGGATGTCAAGGTGGGAGAAGCACTTGAAGCCAGGATTTTAAGACTAGCCTGGACAAGATAGTGAGACCATGTCTCTACAAAAAATAAAAAAAATTAGCCAGAAGTAGTGGTATGTGCCTATAGTCCTAGTTACTTGGGAGCCTGAGGTGGGAGGATCACTTGAGCCCATGAAGTCAAGGCTGCAAGGAGCTGTGATCACATCACTGCACTCCAGCCTTGCTGACAGAGTTAGGCCCTATCTCAAAAAAAAGAAAAAGCTTCTGTTCTTACACAAACTTACTCTTCCCGTGACTATAATATTTCGTAGTGAGTCATTACATAAGAAAACAAATTTATGCGAAATTCTAATTTGATTTTTTAAGTTTTGTTTTGTTTTAGAGACATGGTCTTACTCTGTCACACAGGCTGGAGTGCAGTGGCACGATCTTGGCTCACTGCAACTTCCGCCTCCCAGGTTCAAGCGATTCTTGTGCCTCAGTCTCTGAGTAGCTGGGACTACAGGTGTGCACCACCGTGCCCACCTAATTTTTTTTTTTTTGTATTCTTAGTAGAGGTGGGGTTTCACCATGTTGGCCAGGCTGGTCTTGAACTCCTGACCTCAAGTCATCCGCCTGCCTTGGCCTCCCAAAGTGCTGGGATTACAGGTGTGAGCCACTGCGCCGAGCCTAAAAAATGTTTTTAAGAGGTTGAATCCCCTACTAGGCCAGAATGAATAAGTTTTCTTTCAGGTGTTTATTTGTGTGAAGAATATTGGTATTTGACTAATAAGTTGAATTTAACCTACTTTGACTGGATAAAGGAGTAGGCCTTGTGAACATTAGATATTTCACATGGTACTGCTTGTAGGAACCTTTGAAAATGTCATTTGCCATTTAGGTGAATAGTTTGATAAAGTGAAAAGCTTTACTCCTTCTGTGTCATATTAAGTCTTTATTTTTAGTAAAAATTCATATGGACACATACGTTTAGTGTGATAACTAGATAGCTACCTTACTTTTCTAAGGGAAAGCTGAAATTTCTATATTCCTTTTTTGTTTTTAAATAGAGTAGTAAAATGAACTACTTGGTTAAATTATGACATAAAGAATATTTGGTAACGTAAGTATAATAGCATGAAGAATGTATCAATTACTGGAAGACAATTCTTTGATCTCCTACATTTCTGTATGTCTCTGAGCAAAGGCTTTGACAGCTTTTGCTCTGGATCATCTTTTCAAGGATGACTGTGTAGGAAACAGGCTTCAAAGACAGAGGTTGTGTCTCCCTCCAAGGCAGTAGGCAGATTAGTTTGCCGTCCAGGATCAAAAGGTAATGCTCCTCCCTCCCTCACTGATGGCAAAGGATTGCTAGGAGCCCTTTTAGAAGATTGGGTTTCCTAAGTTTGAGGTTCCTCAGCTATGATACAATCCTATTGCATGCTCAGCATCCACCTGGGCCTGTTGACACTGCCTCTTTGGGATTTGAGGAGCAAGAGATTGGACTTCATGAGAACATGAAGCTCATGCTGCCTGCTATACCCCGATTAATTTTTGTTTCTGATCCAGAAGACTGATGTCATTTGGCAGCATCCATGACTGTGCAGGCTAACTTGCTAGCTTTTATGGAGTGTAAAATCTGACAGTTAAAGAATCTTTACAGTTCTTGTTAGTGTTCTACGGCATTTATAATCTAAATATATTCAGTGCCCTGAATAATTTCTGCTGCACTTTTAAAAAAGCTTACCCAACCAGGGATGGTAGCTCACACCTATAATCCCAGCACTTCGGGAAGCCGAGGAGGGTGGATCACAAGGTCAGGAGTTCAAGACCAGCCTGACCAACATGGTGAAGCCCCATCTCTTCTAAAATTACAAAAATTAGCCGGGCATGGTGGTGTGCCCCTGTAATCCCAGCTCCTCAGGAGGCTGAGGCATGAGAATCACTTGAACACGGGAGGCAGAGGTTGCAGTGAGCTGAGATCGCGCCACTGCACCCCAGCCTGGGTGACAGAGTGAGACTCTGTCTCAAAAAAAAAAGAAAAGCTTACTGATTTCCACTTGAATTATATGTTGCAAACTGGTTGTATTTTGATTATAGAATAACCCTACTATGATGGCCTTAGAAAAGAGCTCGTGATTTTTGTGTTTGTTTTTAAATGGGACTATTTATTTACTATTTTCCATAAGCCATGTACACCACCAGCTCACTTGGACAGGTGGCTAGTCTCCAAATATACCTTGTCCTTTTTGGCATCTGCATCATTTATGCCATCAACTTGTATCCTCTAACATCATCTATATCAAACTCCAGCTATGTGTCTTATTAGGTAATTCCATGTGTAAATGATTCCTTTTTCCTAGGATCTTATACCTAATTCTTTGGCTATATGGAGGGTCACAGATTTATTTTTGGTGAACTTTAGTTGAGAAGAAATCAAAATAGTTGAGTTTTTACTTTGATGGTTATTTACAGAGAGAGAGCATATTCTGTATTATCTACATTACTGCCTCCTGTGCCTGCTATCACATTTGTGTTCACAATCAATTTGG
This sequence comes from Rhinopithecus bieti, assembly GCF_001698545.2. Taxonomy (NCBI): domain Eukaryota; kingdom Metazoa; phylum Chordata; class Mammalia; order Primates; family Cercopithecidae; genus Rhinopithecus; species Rhinopithecus bieti. Next base: position 112,692 of record NW_016804239.1, read on the forward strand.
ACCCAAGTGATTACCCAAAATTATAACATTTAACTTTTTTTTTTGAGATGGAGTCTCACTCTGTCACCCAGGCGCCAGGTGCCTGAGCTTACTCTCGGCTCACCACAACCTCCACTTCCCGGATTCAAGTGATTCTCCTGCCTCAGCCTTCTTAGTAGCTGGGATTACAGGTGCGCACCACCACGCCTGGCTAATTTCTGTATTTTTAATAGAGACGGGATTTCACCATGTTAGCCAGACTGGTCTCAAACTCCTGACCTCAGGTGATCTGCCCACCCTGGCCTCCCAAAGAGCTGGGATTATAGGCATGAGCCACTGTGTCTGGCCATAGCATTTAACTTTTAATGCAGTGTTTCTGTTTAGATCAGTGGACTCCTCAGCTTTAAGTACCAACCTTTTTTCTTCTGAATATATTGATCAAAAGTAAACATGTTTTCCTAACGTAAAACTCAGTACAACAAAAAGACCTAGGAATTGGAGAGTGAAGGTCTGGTTATTACAGTATTTGTACCATACCATCTTGCTTCTCATGTCATGTTTGGAATACTTGTTTTGATTCATAATTTCACTGTTGAAGGTTAATTATTAATTGAATTTAATTTCCTACATCGTAGGAGTTAGTTGTATGAGTTCTGGGTATATACCAATAATGACACAGTTTTCACTATAGTTAATCAGTTGTTTGGAATTCATGATAGCAGGACTTAATGCATCTGTGGCCTGTCTTTTCATTCATTTTGTAACCAAAAAGCAGGTTAGTTGCTTGCTGTATGCAGAATCCGATGAGCAGGAGTGAGGTCTGGTACAAAAAAAAGTGAATTTATCCTGAAACTAGCTTGAGGAAAGAGGCACAAATATTCTACCTTTAAATGTACTACTTTACTCTTGGAGCAGAAAGTGGGCACTTTTATAAGATAGAGGAGGGAACAAGCAAGGGCAGGGAATCCCCTTGCTAGCTGGTTCCTTATCTACTGGGCAGTTAAGTTGGTGCCTTCCTGGGTAGAAGTAAGTTGTAAAAGTGGCCAAGTGGGCATGCTTTCCACATGCCCTCCTGGTGGGTATGAGTTCCAGGGTTATTCCCCCACCCCCATCTTCCCCCTCCTCCCTGTCCTAGAGTGAGAGTTCCATGGGGCATACTTTGGTCTGCAAATCTACTGTCAACTCTTGAGGAGAGATTCCTCTTGGAGCACAGTTAGATGTACTTACCCTGTAGGGAATGTCTGGTGAGGAGGAGGTAAAGGGTTATATTTGCATTTCTAAAGGACTAAATAGGAAGCTGAGGAACAGGGGAAAAGGAGAAAATAAGAGAAAATAATAAAAAAAAAATTAAACTCTGTCTCAGAAAAATGGTGATTCTTTGCTACAATATTTCATAATTTCCATTTCTGAGCCATGCCTTCAAGTGAAATTTAACCAACTACTATTCTATTCTTTATTCACAGTTTATGCTTTTATCTTACACTGTTTTCTCCCTTTGAAATGTCCTTCTCCCCTTGTCACTGTATGCCACCTCCATCTGTCTTCCTGTTTTGGCTCAGATGTCTCCTCCTTTAGGAAGCCTTCCCTCATCTCTTCTGTTATAATCTCTCCTGATTTCTTTTCTTCCCATTTTGTTTTTCTACCTATTTTATCTTACATGAAAAGTGATTTAAGATGATATTAAAGATGAATGCCATTTAGGAAGACTCAAATAAGTAGAGTTTAAAAACGGAAGCAATGTTAATAAATGGATGAGTTTACTGTATATCTCTTATACTACTTATCACTCTGCATTGCATTTTTTAAAAAATGTATGTTTTTAAGCAATTTGGGGAAAACTTTCTGTGTCCTCACAATATTTGTTGAATAATAAATAGTGTGATACAAATAGATAAACTGTTTAGTATAAATTCTGGACCTATGCATTTTAGAGATTTTTTTAATGTTCCTAATTTAAATTTAAAGATGTGTATTTTCTTATTGAAGAAAGGAAAATGATAATTTTCCTGTTTCTAAGCTAAACAATTTTAATTATTTCAATTTCCATTTGAGAGCTAAAAGTTTCATACTATTAAGGCTTTTGTGATTTAAAAGTATTTGATAAAAATAGACATATATATGGCATAATTTAATTGGAAGATTTTAACACTTAGCGTTACAGGAAAGGGGTCCTGAGACAGGACCGCAAGAGAGGGTTTCTTGGATGTCCACATGAAAAAGAATTCAGGGTGAGTTCATAAGTAGAGTAAAGGCAATGTTTATTAAGAAAGTAAAAGAAGAAAAGAATGGCTACTCTATAGACATAGCTGGTTGCCCATTTTTATGGTTATTTCTTGATGATATGCTAAACAAGGGGTGGACTATTCATGCCTCCCCTTTTAAACCCATATAGGGTAACTTCCTTTTTATGTTTTATTTTATTTTATTTATTATTTTTTATTTTTTTTTTGAGTTGGAGTCTTGCTCTGTTGCCCAGGCTCGAGTGCAGTGGCATGATCTTGGCTCACTGCACTCCAGCCTCCCAGGGTTCAAGCAATTATCTTGTCTCAGTCTCCCAAGTAGCTGGGATCACAGGCAAGCACCACCACGCCTGGCTAATTTTTGTGTTTTTTAGTAGAGATGGGGTTTCCCCATGTTGGCCAGTCTAATCTCCAACTCGTGACCTCCGATGATTCACCTGCCTCGGCCTCCCACATATAGGGTAACTTTCTGACGTTGCCATGGCATTCGTAAACTGTCAGGGTGCTGGTGAGAGTGTAGCTGTGAAGACAACCAGAGGTCACTCTCATGGTCATCTGATTTGGGTGGGTTTTGGCCGACTTCTGTACTGCAGCCTGTTTTATCAGCAAGGTCTTTATGACCTGTATCTTGTGCCGATCTCCTGTCTCATCCTGTGACTTAGAATGCCTTAACCGTCTAGGAATGCAGCCCAGTAGGTCTCAGCCTCATTTTACCCAGCTCCTATTCAAGATGGAGTTGCTCTGGTTCAAACGCCTCTGACATTTCCACCCTCCCTTTTATAGGAGAACCCTTTATCCTAAGGGTTGCAGAGGGATGAAGATCTATCTTCTGTAACTTCTTCAGGCTAAATAGGGGTGATGATATTCCTGCTGACTCTGAGGATCTCTTTCTGTATATGTGGTAGAGAGGAGCTCAGTCAGAAAGTGTTGATATGGGTCATTCATGACTCTTGTGTTCTGACAAGTGGTGATATCTGGACTATTAATAAGTGTTCAATTTAGGAAAACATTGAGTAAGCTTATTGTGCATTCCTACACAAAGAGTACAACAGCAATATATTCCACAACACTAAAGCAAAATAAGTAAAATTATCCCAAGTAAACTAAATTAGAATGTGTTCCATGAACTGGGCAACTGTTGGAATCAAGCTGATATGGGGTTGCTAGCCAATTCCAATACATGCCCAGAATTAGACTACTGATCCAGATTTTTATATTACCCAACCCTCTTGTTTTTTCTGAGTAGCAGTCAGAGACCACTGGTTCATTCACAGGAATAAGCAGGGTTAGCCAAAATTGCAGAAACAAACCTAAAAACAACTGATGAGGTTAGAACTTAGTAACAAGTATACCATAGTTCTTGAAACATAATTTCTCTCTCCAGTTTTCCATTTTTACTAAAGACAAATCACAGTAAGACCAATTTGCTTTATTATACTTGGCCTGATTATTTGTATAAAGTACAGCAAGAACAATTATTTTCACTTAGGCTTTAAAATTGGCTTTGATGGAACTCTGTTCCATAGGGAATCTCAGATAAGACTTTTAAAAGCCGAGCCTAGCCATGGATTTGTACCCTCAAATACCTATGAGTTGGGTAAATTTTCTCCTTTTGAGGTCCCAAGATAACTTGGGTCTCCTGGACCTGTTAGAAAGTGACATTTTTTATTTGCCACAGGTCAGAAACCCTGTACGGGGACTGTGTAGGCAAGGTATGAGACCAGGTCTGCAAGAGGCTTTTATTGGCACTACAAGTCAAATTTGATTCCTTAAAGGAAAGCATGCTGTTCCAGTCAAAGACTTAGTAAAATAATCAGTTTTTCCAGTTGTATCCTGTTACAAGAGAAAACAGATTCTTACTGCACTTATGCAAATAACTATATTGCTGTAACTTAAGAATACTCACAACTAGTTTCCAAATTTTGGAGAAATCAGGTAGAGAGAAGCAACTATCCTCCAAATTTTGTTCACAGGAGTATACTCAATTGCTAAAAGCTGTAAATAGCTCAAAAGAAAAGTTTTCTTGACTGTAAAACAAAAAGATCAGCAGTGTTTCAAGCACAGTTAGAAAGATTACTTTAGTTTTCTTTTGGTTCCGTCTATTCAGTTAACTCCTTAGTTCTGCTTGATATTCAGGAACACTTCAGGTCTCCATGAGAGTCCTGAAAGTTTTTTTCCTCTATTCTGATGTCACAGTTTCCAAAGTTATCAGAAACCTTCATTTAAGAACACCTGTTAGAGTTCTATAGTTGATTATAAACCACCTTCTAAAGAGGATTAAAACAAGACAACAATTGCCTGTGGATGACAAAATATTTTAGGGTAGCCACAGTCAAAAGCACTATTGACAAAGAAATTTGGTTACCTCTGTGGCATACAGTGATTTTATATAACAATTATTATTATTGCTGATGACATATACTGAGGCATATCAGAATTATAGGAATCTTACACAATTTTGTAACACATACTAATAACAAGTTTGTGTAAATATAACCCAAAGAAAGTTAAACACCATTTCACATTTGATTATACTTCCTGTATGACTTTTATACCAAATAAGCCAAATTTTACCTTTGAATTAGTGTACTATTAATGTTACACCCAATTCTTAAGAAAGCCTTATAGACATATCTACCCAATTTTAATGCTTGACCAAAAGGTAAGATTCTCATAAACTTTTATAACCCTTTACAAATTTTGTTAAAAGCAGATCTTTTGTTAAAGAGCATATCAGTGCTCTAAGAAAAACCTGTTGTACTTTTATTCCAATGTTCAGTTTGCAGAAAAACTGAATAATACCCCTTTTACTTTAGCCAATATGTTCACCCACAGATTTTTTTTTTTAAGAGATTGAGTTTTTACAAACCTTCCACAACTTGCTTAAACCTTCAGCTTTATTCCGTCTAACTTAAAACAGTCCTTTAAACCTTTAATGTAGGCAGGAAATTCACATTCCCATGCCTTCTTGTAATCTTTTATCAAAAACACATTTCACTTTCTTTGCATACCTTGCATGTATAACTGTTTCTTCTGTGGTCTCAGTTACATGTTACACTGTTAACTCTTAGTAACTTTCATTTTCATGAAAATCTCGGTAAGTTCAGGATTTTAATTATGTACTACATGTGGATACTAGCCTAAGACACACCAGGCAGAGTGCAGATAGGGGCTGACTCTTTCCATCATAGCTAGGGGATGTGGCTAACTCATTTCCCAGGCCTTATCTAGGATCTAATGCTCCAAAGTAGGTAAATAGAGCAGTTTTTAATAGTCAAAGAAGGAGTTAATGATCTCAAAGCATTTAGGAAACTTAATATCTGACCTACATAATTTAGACCAAATGTTTACATTTTGAAGATATTTTTATTTTACCAATAATCTTTAAAACTGTCTTTGTTTGCCAAAGATGACTTAAGTCACATGAATAAAAGGCATTATACTTTTTACTTTTCTGACAATATATTTGATTTAAGCTCTTATTATTATTAAACTAATTAATTTAAGCTCCTTCATATATAAGCATCACCCACACAACACATATAAATACACAGAGAGACAGAAGATAAAGGACCCATTCCCTAAGCCAGGAATTGGACCCTAAACCTGGGCCGCCATTGTGAAAAGATAAAGCACGGCCCTGTGGTTACAAGGTCAAGCTCCCAAGGACGTAACTGACCAGTTTGCAGGGCCATCTTGAAAAATGGGCTTACAGGTGTCCTAAGCTCATGTTCTATCCAAAGGTGCCCCTCATTGTGACAGACAATACAGAAGGACACACAAAGCACACTAGATTCTCTGCAGTTTAACGCTAGCCGCACAAATCCTTTTTCCCATTAATCAAAACTTTACAGGAGATAAATAGTGATTTTTACCATTTATTCAACCGGTTTGCACAGAGAGAGAGACTGAGAGAGACAGAGAGGCCAAAAGTCTGAGTAGTAAAAAATTCTTACCCTTTTGCTGGCATGCCAGGCTTCTGGGTTGCCTTTTCCTCAGCGACCCTGGTAACCTGGCTGGCTGCACCACAGCCCTGGGGGCCAAGTCACAACACAGAGGAAAGTTATCTTTTTCTTTTCTGGCCAGAGCAAAATACATGTGACAAAACACAGATATTAGCCCTTCTGCTTAGCACCCAATATCAAAACTGGCAAGGTTCAAACTTGCCCCCTGTTGGGCCCTGTCATTAATCCAACCTCTGACCAGGAGTTCAACTTGTGATCTCTGGGCAAGATGGTTGCCCTGAGTAGTAGAAGAGATAAGAAAGGGAATGGAGAGAGATAAAAGCATTGTCTGTGGCATAGTGAGGAAGGTGAAGAGCTCAGGGAGGCCAGAGAAAGACCCACCCATTGCAGCGACACTGAATCAAAAGTTCAGGCAGCCGCTTGTCAGTCAAGAAGGGATCTTTTCCAGCAGTCCCATTAGCTCTCAAGTTTTCCCTTTTAGGGAGGAAAAAGCTCCCCATGTCTCACAATCCTGTACATGCCTAATCCTGTTACCCATAGGCAATAGCAAAGAGTACAAGGCAGATTAATTCAGAGAAAAGCAGTTAACATGCTGTGGGGCCAAACTCATTCTTAGTCTAAAGGGACTTTACCAAGAGGGGCCTCTAGCCCCTAAAGAAGGGACTGTAACCCTCCTCAGTTGGGCCTCTAACCCAAGGTCGGTCCTTGCCTTTTATTAAGAGCTGCCTCCAACCCACTCTATCTTAGGAGAGATGCTAACTCCCCTAAGTTGGGCCTCTAACCTAATCCCATCCTTTACCCTGGTACCCCACCACGTACCCAAAGTCAGCCGATCAGTGCTGCAGTCTTTTTCCTTTTGATCAGGGGTGAGGGTTGGCAGCGGGGGGTTCTTCAGTATCATCCCTTCACAGTTTGCCAGAAAAATGTTACCAGACCCCACCACTTACCCAAAGTTAGCTTTGGTTTGGGGGTTTCCACACTATAGTCCCTTCTACAGTTGCCGAAAGATGTTACAAGAAAGATGTCCTGATCCAGACCCCAGGAGAGGGTTCTTGTATCTTGCACAAGAAAGAATTCAGGACGAGTCCATAGAGTGAAAATAAGTTTATTAAGAAAGTAGCGGAATAAAAGAATGGTTACTCCATAGACAGAACAGCCCTGAGGGCTGCTGGTTGCCCATTTTTATGGTTATTTCTTAATGATATGCGAAACAAAGGGTACATCATTCCTGCTTTCCCTTTTTAGACCACGTAGGGTAACTTCCTGACGTTACCGTGGCATTTGGTAAACTGTCATGGTGCTGGTGGGAGTGTAGCAGTGAGGACCAGAGGTTACTCTCATGGGCATCTTGGTTTTAGTGGGTTTTGGCTGGCTTCTTTACTTCAGCCTGTTTTATCAGCAAGGTCTTTATGACCTGCATCTGTGCCGAACTCCTATCTCATCCTGTGACTTAGAATGTCTTAATGGTCTAGGAATGCAGCCCAGTAGGTCTCAGCCTCATTTTACCCAGCTCCTATTCAAGATGAAGTTGCTTTGGTTCAAACACCTCTGGCACTTATATTCAAACTTCGAATGTTTATCATTATAATTTAGAAAATGTAAGTTCTTATGTAACTTTCCACAGTTCCTAGAAAACAGACGAACCTTTGTATTTAAAGTCTGGAAATAATTTAGTACTTTGTTAGTTTCATTAACCGAGAACCTGTGGAAAGGATTTCATCAAGTCCTGGACATAGAAGCACTAAAAACCATCTTCTCTTCTGATTGATCATCATAGGGGATTATACAGAGGATAGTGGAAATTTGAATTTACTGCCTGAAAGCATGCCTTAATAAATAGCTTTTGATATACTCAAGTTTGAAGACTTAAGGAAACATTTTGATTTCAACCAGAAATCTAAACAAAAACTGCTTCTGGTATTTTTTTTTTTTTTTTTTAGCATTTTCCTACTGAATATCGAGTTTTGTCGTCAGCTGAGTGCTACTATATATGTTTCACAACTGTTGTTTTAGTTTACATTTATTTCTTTCGTAAGGAGATTATTATAGCAGTCATTCAGTAGGAATTGTTTTTAAGTCTTGCTCCTGAAATGCACTATCATTTATATGTAAATTAAACTTATTGTGTAAGTAAAATAAACTGAGATTTCAGTTTGTTTTTTAGAATGCAGTGCCATAATACACAAAACAATATTCTTTACATTCACACAGTTATGTTTTTATAGTCAAACAAATGCTTTTGCTAATATGTGTATATTTTTATACTATCCACATAGAGCTTGAAAAAAATACACAGCCCTTAATAAGTTTGGATAATTTCTCCAAATTTAGAAAAATACTGTCAGCTTAAGGAGGTGGGAGAGTGGTGTGAAATGGTAACTCTCAAAGTACTATTTTAGTACTTTAGTGTATATATAATATATATTGGAGTTGAATGCCAAGAAATAATGTTTCTGTTAAACTCAGAGAAAGACTGGAAAGGCTACCATATTAAGTAGTGAATAGGATGGTAGAAATGGCATGTAACTTGTGAAATTTTATCAGTTTTCTCTTTCATGTCAGTACTGAATTATTAGAATGTTAAATGGAGAACTTATAATTCAGCAGATATTATAATGAAAGATTCTGTTTTCTTGCCTAATTTTGGTCTTTGTGTTTTCTTTGATATATATCTTGAAAACCTCTTTAAGAATTAATAAATTGTCAATGTGTTTTGAAAAGAGATTATTAAGAGCTGCCTCCAACCCTCTCTATCTTAGGAGACACGCTAACTCCCCTAAGTTGGGCTTCTAACCCAATCCCATCCTTTACCCTGGTACCCCACCACTTACCCAAAGTCAGCCAATCAGTGCTGCAGTCTTTTTCCTTTTGATCAGGGGTGGGGATTGGTAGGGGGGTTCTTCAGTATCATCTCTTCAGGGTTTGCCAGAAAGATGTTACCAGACCCCACCACTTACCCAAAGTTAGCTTTTGGTTTGGAGGTTTCTACACTATAGTCCCTTCTACAGTTGCCAGAAAGATGTTACAGGAAAGATGTCTTGATCCAGACCCCAGGAGAGTGTTCTTGTATCTTGCACAAGAAGGAATTCAGGGCGATTAGGTAATCTTATAAGCTTGTTTTCTTATTGATGGATAGGATCACACTTATAAAAACAACTAAGAGTACAATTTTATTCTCTGGACCTAAATTAGTAATACGTTTTCTAAAATAATGGAAAATTACTTAAAAATATTAGATTTTAAAATGAGATTAAACAATGTAGGCCAGTGCCATCTTATAGGAGTTTTTCAATGGCTGTATTTACATATTTGAAACTAGAAACAACTTCATTATTTTAACATCCAAATATTTGAACATAATGTGATTTTCTGTGTATAATTGATACCTTTATGTAATGTGAAATTCATGCATCTTGTATTGGCCATCAGGAGATCTGGGTCTTAGTTCTGACTCAGTCACATCTGTGTGACTTTAGAAAAGTGATATTTGCAAGCCTCTGTTATAAAATGAGAATAAAATTATTTATTCTGTTGTGAAGAATAAGATGGGTAGATACGATATTATTTTATATTCTTTAATGTGCTATGCAAATGTTAGGAGGATTGAAAGAAAATGTATTGATTAGGCTATTAAGAAGATTTCTAATTTATTGATATTATAAAGGTTTAGTTTGCTGATTTTCTTTCTGCTCACTCTGTCTACTTATTATTACTGACATCAAGCTTATCTTTCTATAGGAGAGATGAAGAAATGACCATTGGCTCAGAATTTGTTAGCAGACTCCTTTTACTTCCATCTCTCTCTAATATCCATTCCTTTAAATGGAGTGTTACATATAGTATAGTGTTACTAAGTAGATGTTTTAGAATTGAAAAAAACAGTTGCTGACATAATTTTCTATGTTTCTGTGGTTAAGAAAAACTATAAGCCTGTTTAAAAAATATAGTATATGATACATGAACAGACACACAGACCAACTGAACAGAATGTAAAGCGCAGAAATACACAAAGCCCAACTACACATGGAAATATATTTTATGTTAAGGTGCAGTCATAAATCAGTGGAAGAAAAGGGACTTTTAGCAATTGATAGGTAATCACCCATAGGAATATAAAAGTTGACTCTTCATCACTGTGTACACCAGAATTAACTCTGAATGAATCAGAGATCTAAATGCAAAAAATGAAATAAAACCTACCAACCCAGTGGCACTAATTATGGTCTTGAAATATCAACCTAATAACAGAACCTGGATTCTAATAAAGAACCTGAATTATTTGGAGAAATATCTGATTCCTGTCTGGGACAAGAAATGAGTGCCATGAAATGGGAATATCTTGTCTCATTGGATAGCAAGGAAGATTCCAAAGACTACTTGCCTTTCTAAAAGTCAGGAAGCGAAAGACCAAAGCAACAACAGAAACAAAACAAAACAAAAAACCCAAACCAAACCCCCCTTGCGAATACATCAGTGGATATGATGCATGAACCAATGGTTCATAGGGAAAGAAATGCAAATAGTCTGTAAACATATGAAAAGATGTTTAACCTCATTTAGTACATGGGGCTATACAGAAACAGGACTTCTCATATCTTGCTGGTGGGATTGTAAAGTAATAAATTCCTTGAAAAGAGAAATTGCCAATATCTTATGAAATTACAGTTGTATTTTCCCGTTTGTATGAGAAAGGAAATAAATACATATATTTGTTGTTTGTTTATTATTGCGGAAAAAACTGGAAAGATAAAATTGATAACCATGTTTATCTTTTATCTATGGGGAATGTGGAGGAATGGGATGAAGGGATGGCCTTGTGAATTCTCTAATACCTTTTTGTGTAACTTTGATATTTGAACCATATACAAATTTTGATATGCTTAAAGAATACCGTGAAATTGAAAAGAAAATGAAACATATGAGCTTAAATATGCATCTAGTTGGTAATGTAACTGAGCAGAGAAAAAGAAAATACTTCAGATATTTGGAATACAGTCAGTACATTGTCCTTTTGCTGGATGTATCCTCAGGATAAAAACAATGGCCAGTGAAATGTTAAAATTAACGAAGTGGTTTTACTGTTGTTGTTGTTTTTTTTTTGTTGTTACTGTTGCTTTATATATATATATATGCACACATATATAAAATATAATGTATATATTATATATATAAAGTATATATATATGTGTACTTTAAGTTCTGGGATACTGTGCAGAACATGCAGGTTTGTTACATAGGTATACATGTGCCATGGTGGTTTTCTGCACCCATCAACTCATCATCTACATTAGGTATTTCTCCTAATGCTATCCCTCTCTTTGCCCCCTCCTCCCCCTGACAGGCCCTGGTGTGTGATGTTCCCCTCACTGTGCCCCTATGTTCTCATTGTTCAACTCCCACTTATGAGTGAGAACATGTGGTGTTTGGTTTTCTGTTCCTGTGTTAGTTTGCTGAGAATGATAGTTTCCAGCTTCATCCATGTCCCTGCGAAGGACATGAACTCATTCTTTTTTATGGCTGTGTAGTATTCCATAGTGTATATGTGCCACATTTTCTTTATCCAGTCTAACATTGATGGGCAGTTGGGTTGGTTCCAGGTCCTTTCTTTGCTGGATATATCCTCAGGATAAAAACAATGGCCAGTGAAATGTTAAAGTTAACTTACTGGTTTTACTGTTACACTGATAGTGGTGCAATAATTTTGAAACAAGTTTATCAATATGGTATATTAAAGCAAATAAATATGTAAATGTAATTATGAACCAAGAATTTCAGGATTAGAGAAAGACATGAATATAAAATCAAAGCAGATAACGAAATTTTGGGAATTTTACCATAAACTCATCATGTTTAAAAAATGTATTTCCTAAATCTACTCACCAATAGGGCTTAGAAGTACTGACTTCCTAGTAGCCATGCATACATATAGTGATGTATATGTATATGTATATGTATGTGTAAGATCCTGGTTTCTAAATGCATTGCTTAGTAAAAGGAGCCAGGGCTCCTTGGAGAAAAGGCTGATCCCAAATTTGGAACTAAGAAAATAAAAGATGAGCCCTGGACAGCGGTTCCCAACCTTTTTGGCACCAGGGACTGGTTTCATGGAAGACAGTTTTTCCGTGGACCGGGGGTAGGGGATGTTTCGGGATGAAACTATTTCACCTTAGATCATCAAGCATTAATTAGATTTTCATAAGGAGTGTGCAACGTAGATCCCTCGTGTGTACAGTTCACAGTAGGGTTTGTGTTCCTATGAGAATCTAATGCCGCCACTGATCTGACAGGAGGTGGAGCTTAGGCAGTAATGCTCCCTCACCTGCTGCTCACCTCTTGCTGTGCATCCTGGTTCCTAACAGGCCACCAGTCAGTACTGGTCTGTGGCCTGGGGGTTTGGGACCCCTGGCCTACAACATTGTGCTTTGTCAGAAAGCAAGCACTCTGTCTGATGGACGCATGTGGAAAGGACAGAATAACCAACTAGAAAGGGCTTCTTATGGGCAAAGTTGGTACAGTTTGAGGATAAAATAAGAGTTCTTATTGATAATAAAACATTTAATAAGCATTCATGATTTCATAATCTCTTGAAAAATATAGCCAATTTGCCATTTTTAGATTAAAGTTATCTGAAAATTGGTAACCAGGAGGAAAGAATTAAGCAGTTGGCCTCTTTATGAAGAACTGTAGTTTATTTGCAGGGGAGGAAGGAATGTTCTTCCTTATCAAAGAATACAGTCTGATGAAGGTAATGAATATGATAGAATTAGAAAATCAACCTTTTCCCTGTGTGGTGGACAGACTTCTAAACATGTTCCTCAAAAATTTCCATTTCCTGCTTACTCAATCAAACATGAACCTAAGTACTGCTGTGAAGGGACTTGGCATATGTAATTAAGGTTACCAGACAGCTGTACTTAAGATATGGATATTATCCTGTCTTAGCCCATTTTGTTTCCAGAGACTAGGTAATTTATAAAGACAGTGGTTTATTTGGCTGATAATTCTGGACGCTGGGAAGTCCAAGAAGCGTAACGCTGGTCTCTGCTCAGCTTCTGGTGAGGGCCTCATGCTGCATCATAAGATGGCAGGGAAGGGGAAGGAGAAGCAGACATTCCAAAAGGGTAAAACACAAGAAACAACCTCACTTTGTAACAACCTGCTCTCTAGAGAACTAGCCCATTGCCACAAGAACTAATCCAGTCCCAAGAAATAACCCAGTCTTGAGAGAAAGACATTTATCTACCTTAAGGACCTAATCACCTCTTAAAGGCACCACCTCCCAATACTATTTTATTGGCAATTAAATGTAAATGTGACTTTTGTCAGGGACAAATGACATCCAAACCATAGCACTCCATTTGTGGCTCCCGAAAACTCGTGTCCTTCTTACATGCAAAATATATTCATTTCAGCCCGACACGGTGGCTCATGCCTGTCATCCCAGCACTTTGGGAGGCTGAGATGGGCGGATCACTTGAAGTCAGGAGTTTGAGTCCAGCCTGGCCAACATGGTGAAACTCTGTCTCTGTGAAAAATACAAAAATTAGCCAGGCATGGTGGCAGGTGCCTGTAATCCCAGCTACTCGGGAGGCTGAGGCAGGAGATTGAACTAGGGTGGAGGAGTTCTGTGAGCTGAGATCATGCCACTGCACTCCAGCCTGGGTGACCGAGCGAGACTCCATCTGAAACACACACACACACACACACACACACACACACACACACACACACACACATTCATTTCATCACAAAGGTCCCCTAAATCTTAACTCATTCCAGCACCAATTCCTAGGTCCAAATTCTAAAGTCTCATGTGAGACTCAAGGCAAACTCCTTTTAGTTGTCAGCCTGTAAAATAAGAAACAAGTTATCTACTTCCAAAATACAATGGCAGGTTAGGCATGGGGTAAACCGTATTAGTATATTCTCACACTGTTACAAAGAAACACCCATGATTGGGTAATTTATAAAGGAAAGAGGTTTAATTGACTCACAGTTCCACATGGCTGGGGAGACCTCAGGAAAGTTACAGTCATGGCAGAAGGGGAAGTAGGCATGTCTTACATGGTGGCAGGCAGGAGAGAAGAAGTGAGCAAGAGAGGAACTACCACAACGCTTATAAAACCATCAGATTTCATGAGAACTCACTCACTATCATGAGAACAGCATGGAGGGAACCACCCCCGTGATCCAATCACCTCCCATCAGTTCTCTCCCTTAACACTTGCAGATTACAATTCTAGATGAGATTTGGATGGGGACACAAAGCCTAACCTTTATCATAAATGTTCCTTCCAAAAGGGAGAAATGCACAGAAAGAAAGGAGTAACCACCTCAAAGCGAGTCTGGAACCCACAGGACAGGTATTAAATCTTAAAACTCCAGAACCATCTCTCACTTTATATGCTGCCTCCAGGACACAATTGCAGGATGATTGCAGGGTGAGAGATGGGTTCCTTTGGTTTTTGGAAGTCCTGCCCCTATGACTGCTGGGTGGAGCCCACATGCTGGTCTCTCAGTTTGGGGTTGCATGCTTGTGCCTGTGGCTTTCTCAGACTGGCGTTTGATGTAGTTTGAATATATGTCCTCAGCAAATCTCATGTTGCCTTGTAATCCCCAGTATTGGAGTTGGGACCTGGTGGGAGGCGATTGGATGGTGGGGGTGGATTTCTCATGAATTGTTTAGCACCATCCCCTTGGTGTCTATTTTGTGATAGTAAACTATCACGATATCTGCTTGTTTAAATGTGTGTGGCATCTCTCCCTACCTGTCTCTGGCTCTGGCTCTTGCCATGTGAGACACCTGATTCCTCTTTGCCTTTTGCAATGCTTGTAAGATTGCTGAGGCCTCCCCGGGAGCCAAGTAGATGACAGCACCATGCTTCCTTTAAAGCCTGAAGAACCATGAGCCAATTAAATATCTTTTCTTTATAAATTATCCAATTCCAGGTATTTCTTTAAGCAGTGCAAAAACAGCCTAACATAGAGTTACAAGTTGCTGGTCACTCTACAGTTCTGGGGTCTTGAAGGTGGTACTTTATACCTGTCACTCCACTATGCATTCTATTAGGGATTCTCTGCTGGGGCTCCATCCCGCATCAGGATTCTGCCTGGGCTCCCAGGCAATTTGCTGCATCATTTAATATCTAGGAAGAAGGTAACATAATCCTCCGACCTGCACACTCTGCACATCTTCAGAGACAGCACCTTGTTGACACCATCAGAGCTTATGGTTTGAGAGCAGCAGCACAAGTGGCATCTTGGTTCACTTGAGCCGTGGCATTGTGCCACAAAGGTTTATGGCTTGTACTTTTTGGAGCAGCAAGTCAAGCCACACATGGACTTATTGAATAATGGCTGGAATGGGTGAGGAGGGCTGACTGGAATTCAGGAAGCAGACATATGGAGAGCAGATACTTGAACAGTGGCCTTGAAGATCTCTGCAATGATTTAGTGCCTTTTAGTCATTGCCTTGATGGTTAGTACCTGACTTCCGTTTGTTCATATTAATTCCTTTAGCAAATGGTCTGTGAGCTACACCCTTGGTTTCCTCTCCTGAAAATGCTCTTTCATTCTCTACTACATGGCCTTGCTGGGAATTTTCCAAGTATTTTTGCTCTGCTTCCTGAAGGGGTGGCCTGCCCCTCCACACCTGTGGGCGTTTCTCGTTAGGTGGAACGAGAGACTTGAGAAAAGAAATGAGACACAGAGACAAAGTATAGAGAAAGAAAAAGTTTGCCCAGGGGACGGCGCTCAGCATGCCGAGGACCCATGCCGGCACCGGTCTCTGAGTTCCCTTAGTATTTATTGATAATTATCTTTACCATCTTAAAGAAAAGGAAGTGGCAGGATAATAGGATCATTGTAGGGAGAAAGTCAGCAGTAAGACATGAATAAGTTTAAGGAAAAGTGCTGTGCCTTGATATGCATATGTAAACATCTCCATAAACTTTTTAGTGCATAAAGAGCAGCATTGCNTTCTCCTATCTCAGTAAACAGAACATACAATCGGGTTTTATACCGAGATGTTCCATTGCCCAGGGACGGGCAGGAGACAGATGCTTTTCTCTATCTCAACTGCAAACAACCGCCAAGAGGCCTTCTTTCCTCTTGTACTAGTCCTCCTCAGCACAGACCCTTCACAGGTGTCAGGCTGGGGGACGATCAGGTCTTTCCCTTCCCACAAGGCCATATTTCAGACCATCACATGGGGAGAAACCTTGGACAATACCTAGCTTTCCTAGGCAGAGGTCCCTGCGACCTTTGGCAGTGTGCATATCCCTGGGTACTTGAGATTAAGAGAATGGTGATGACTTTTAACCAGCAAGCTTCCTTCAGGCACTTGTTTTAAAAAGCACACCCTGCACAGCCCAAAATCCTTTAAAACTTGAGTCACCATAGCACATGTCTCTTGCAAGGACAAGGTTGGGGGTAGGGTCACAGATTAACAGCATGTCAAATACAGAACAAAATGGAGTCTCTTATGTCTACTTCTTTCTATATAGACACAGTAACAGTCTGATCTTTCTTTCTTTTCCCCACAGCTTCCTTTCTGTAGCAGCTCACTGTAAGAAGTTACTTCTAATTGCCTTGCTGCCTAGACATTTCTTCCACCATATATGCTATTTCAGTGCCCTAAGTTTGGCCCTCTAGGAAGTCCTATGGCATGGCTACAGTATAGCCAAGTTGTTTGTTACTATATAACAAGCACGACCATTACTTCAGTTCTTAGTAAGATATTCTTTGTTTCCAATTGAGACCTCATCAAAATGGCCTTTATTGTCCATGTCTGTCAGCATTCTGGTCATGACCACTTAAGGTATTCCTTATTTTTTTTTTTCATCTTCTGAGCTCTCACCAGAATTGCCCTTAGTGCTTCACTCACAGCAATACAGGTTTTTTTCTAGCTTGTTGCTCCAGACTCTTCTAGCCACTACTCATTACTCAGTTCCAAAGCTGCTTCCATATTTTCAGGTATAGCAACACCTCACTACTCAGTACCAATTTTCTATCTTAGTCTGTTTTGTGTTATTATGACAGAATACCTGAGACTGGGTAATTGATAAAGAAAATGGATTTATTTGACTCACAATTCTGGAGACTGGCAAGTAAAAGAATCCTGCTGCTATTGTCTATTTGGCTTCTGTTGAGGGCCTTGTCCTGCATCATAACATGGTAGAGGAGTGGAAAAGGAAACAAGTGTTCCAAAAGGGCAAAATATGAGAGGCAACCTCACTTTATATCAAACCATTCTCTTCAGAATTAATCAGTTCCTGCAAGAACTAATCAGTTTGCTCAAAAACTAAGCCATTGTTGCAAGAAAGACATTAATCTAAACTTAAGGACTTAATCACCTCTTAAAGGCACCACCTCCCAATACTGTTACATTGGCAATTAAATTTCAACATGAGTTTTGGTGTAGACAAGTTACATCCAAACCATAGCATGCTGGATTATCCAGGTAGATCCAGAGCATCACGTAAGCTATTAAAAGCAGAAGAGGAAGGCAGAAGAGTCTGTTACAGAGTTGTAGCAGCAGAAGAGGAAGCCACAGAGATTCCACACATGAGAAGGATTCATTGCACTGTTGCTGGCACTGAGATATACAGGCCCATGCTTAAGGACCAGAAAGAGGCCTCTGGAAGCTAAGGATGTCCCCCAACTTACTCTGCAATGAAATGTGGATCTCAGTCCTACAACTACAAGAAGCAGGATTTTGCCAGCAACCTAAATTATCTTGGACGCAGACTCCAGAACTTCCTGATTTGAGCCCAGCTGACTGATACTTTGATTTTAGGCTTCTGAAACCTGTAGCAGAGAAACCAGTGAAATCAACCTGGACTTCTGATCTATAAATTGTGAGATGCTGAATTGTGTTGCTTGTTACAACAGTGATAGACAACCAATTGATATGGTTTAGCTGTGTCCTCACCCACACCTCGAGTTGTGTAGCTCCCGTTATTCCCATGTGTCATCAAAGGGACCTGGTGAGAGGTAAATGAATCATGAGGGCAAGTTTTTCTTGTGCTGTTCTCATGATAGTGAAGAAGTCTCACAAGATCTGATGGTTTTATAAAGAGGAGTTTCCCTGCACAAACTCTCTCTCCTGTCTGCTGCCATGTAAGACGCCCCTTGCTCTTCTGCCGTGATTGTGAGGCCTCCGCAGCCATGTGAAACCGTGAGTCAATTAAACCTCTTTCCTTTATAAGTATCCAGTCTCGAGCATGTTTTTAAGAGTGAGAACAGATTAATACACCATTATACAGCCCTTCACTGAAATAATTGATTCAGATTAGGGTCACTAATGGACACTAATTCCTTTAGGTGAAAGGATGTGAGGGAATAGAATATTTGCACAGTACCAAAGTATCACCTCACAGATTTCTTGGAATTGTGTAGGGAAGACTATACCGTACAACAGAGATTTAGCTGTTACCACTTTACCTAAATGAACAAAATTAAGATCACTGATAATACAGCAACCTGACATTGTGTGTTTTCTGATGTGATGCAGCTTGAAGCACATAGCATTAACTGTGAATATTCTTTTATAAGTTGAATCTGACTATAATCAGACCTTTAGGTGCATCTTCCAATTTTAATGAAATACAGGGGATAGGTGAAAAGTTAACACCACAAGGACACCATTAGACAAATGTAGAACACAGGACATATGAAAAGATAATTGGCCTGGTCTGTTCAAAACATAAATGTCATTAAAAATGTTAAGATGAATGTATTGGAAATCAGGGAGACTGTTATACATAAAAATGATTAAGGAGCTATAAAGACCAAATGCAGGCCAGGTGCAGTGGCTCACACCTGTAATCCAATCATGTTGGGAGGCTGAGGCAGGTGGATCACTTGAGATCAGGAGTTTGAGACCAGCTTGGCCAGCATGGTGAAACCTCATCTCTACTAAAAATACAAAAATTAGCTGGGCATGGTGGCATGCTCCTGTAATCCCAGTTACTCGAACGAATGAGGTGGAAGAATCGCTTGATTCTGGGAGGCAGATATTGCTCCTCTGCATTCCAGCCTGGGTGACAGACCAAGACTCTATCTCAAACAAAACAAAATAAAACAAAACACATCCCCCACCACACGCACCCAAATTCAGTGTGTGAACCTTGCTGTGATTTTGGTTTAAAACTAATAAAATATCTATACTTTTAGGGGCAATTGGGAAAGAATTACTAAGTTTCTTAAGGGAGATAACAGTATTACGGTTATGTAGAAAAATATTCTTATTCTTAGGAGATACATAAAAAGTATTTAGGGAGAAAGTCATGATGCCTGAAAGTTATTTCTAAATGATTCTTTAAAAGAGAGAAAAAAACCACAGAAATAAAAGAAGCATTTATGGCAAAATGTTGACAGTTGTTCATTCAGAGTGGTTGGTGTAAAGGTGATTTTTTGTACTATTTTCAACTTTTTTATATGTTTGAACATTTTCAGAATTAAATATTAAAAGAAATGGAGAAGAAAGTTTTAGAAAGCTTGAAGGAGGTTCTTATATGTGAGTGAGGATAGTTTACTGGCAGGCTTCATTTTAGTGTTCTTGGATAATTCTGTTTTATTTTGGTTCCTTTCAATACTAGATTTGGAATACTTTTTTTCTGGGGTGACAGTATCCATTCTAGGACATGAATTGTCTCTAAATAGTTTATTCCATTTTTAAAAAGAGGTGTGTCAGTTAATATATTGCCTGGAGCATACATACCAGGGCTGCTGGCTGTATTGCATTTGGGATCATGGAAGGAATGAAATAGATGGGTGAGTGTTGTGAGAGACAGTCCTCCATTATTCTCTCTTGCTCCTAATGTCTTACTGGATTTGCCAAGAGTGAAAGGCCCTGACTGCTTTTTACCTGGGTCATTTCTCAGGGTTGTGTTTGTAGAGAGCAACCTTGAGAGATGAGATAATGTCTCTCTGGGACAAAGAACAGGCTTGCTTACAGCTTGCTATAAAATAAGAGGCTCCTGTGAGTCAAAAAATCTCAAACTGTTTTTTCTTTGCTTTTACAACACAACAACAATTGACACAGAAGACTTCTTTGACTACATTGTGAGTGTTTCTTTCTATACACCAAACAAGCAATCAGTTTTGCAAATGGACACCAGCTGGGGCGTCCTCAAATTCAATTCATTTCCGATGCTGTCTACCTGGAGATAGGCTCTGAAACCACAGACTGAGGGCTCAATCCCACAGGATCACCCCCTCCTTCCCACTAGTCTCAAGTCCAGGCTCTGGGACATCTCACCAACCCCAAGTTTCGGCTCCCATGAACCCCCTCATTGGGTTTAATTTGGTAGAGTGGCTCACAGAATTGAGGGCAACATGTTTGCTTGTTTGTTACAGAAGGTATTTTAAAGGATAAAAATAAACAGCCAGATTAAGAAATACATCGAATAAAGTCTAGAAGTGTCCTAGCTTCCTAAGCACTGGAGCTTCTGTTCCTATGCACCACCCTTCTGGCTGGGTACATGAATGAATTCTTGTTTACCTTCATGTCAGCCTCCGTGTGTTTAACTATTCAGAAGCTCTCCAAACCCAGTCCTTCCTTTTGGGGTTTTATGGAAGCCTTATTACCTAGGCTTGACTGATTAAACCATTGCCCATTGATGATCAACTTATCCTTCAGCTCATCTCCCCTCCCTGGAGGTGAGGATGGGGAATGAAAGTCCCAACCTTCTAATCGTGCCTTTGTCTTTCTGGTGACTAGCCCCAATCCTGAAGCTACCAAAGGGCTCCCTACCAGCAGTCATCTCATTAACATACAAAAAGACATCAGGTAGGAGTTTCTGAGGATTTTAGGAAGTATATGCCATGGTTGAAGACCAAATATATAGTTCACAATATCACAGCTCCCAAGCTTGGTATTCTTCAATTTCTACCTCTACCACTACACACCATCTAGCTAGACTCATATCTTATTACCCCTAAGGATGTTGGGTTCCAAGGAACCAGTGCAAATAAACTGATGCTGTGCTGTGATTAATAAAGTCCTATGACCCAGGAGTCTTATGTCTGCTGCCAGCATCCATGAAACAGTAACAGGCTAACTGATATTAGCTTTAGGTAGAGTAAAAATCTCAAACCCTTCAGTGATGATTGAGTCTTCAGTAGATAGATCTTCAGGAATCCTGCTTTGTCTGACTTTTCACTTCTGCTCTTCACTAGACCTGCATTTTCAGAGTCTGAAGCTACTAGGGTTTGGCTGGGCTGTTGATAATGACAGAAGGCAGACAAATCCTAGGCAGATAGGGGCAGGTCCCTGTGAAACCCAACCTTCAAGCCAAAGACTGTTTAAAGCCTGAAAGCCAAGCTACAAGTCAGATCCACAGACCAGATTGAGAACTTGTCTTCCCATTTGGCATACTTTCCTCTGATTGATCCCCACCCTTCACCTATTTTACGTATACCTACTCTTCCCTGATTGGTTGTTTACACTGTTGTGCCCACCTTTGAGTGGTACCTTTGTTTTCACCTTTTTTGCATACTCACCGATCAGCACGCATTCCTCCATTCTGAGCCCATAAAGCCCTGGACTCAGCCACACTGAGAGAAAAATCATCCTCATGTCCTTTCTCCACTGAGAATTGTTTCATCACTTAATAAAATTCTTCTTTGCCCTCCTCACCCTTCAATTGTCAGCGTGCTCTCATTCTTCTTGGACACAGGACAAGAACTCAAGACCCACTGGATGTGGGTGGTGGGCACACCAAAAGATATAACAGCTGTGGCCCACTGCCCTATGCCAGCAAAGGGCAGCCACTCCATAAAACGGGAAGCAGCAGCAGGGCCAAGCCAGCCCTGGAGCCACAGGCTGGAGTGAGGCTAGGGGCTGACAGAGCTGTTAATTTACTGCTGTCCATCAGGCTACAGACGGTAGGACTAAAAAAGCTTTTTAGTATGCTGTAACATCCTCTCTGGAGCTTTAGCATTGTGGTCACCCCTGCCTGGGCACCACTGCATTCCCCTTGTCTGGACACCAGAGTCCACTGCAGGAGTAGCTTGCAACACACCTGGTCCAGTTGCAGGCCCCATATGGAGCCCAGTTCTTTGCTCGCACTTGCCTGGAACAGCCAACTGGACCCTGCACTCACTCACTCACACAGCCAAGGTCCACTGGGGACTGAGCTTGCAGCTGCAGTGGCTGCAGCTTCCGTGCCAGAGTGCAGGCTGGGTGTGGCCCTGCGGTCTGATCGGACAGAGCATCTTCTGTGGTGAACCTGGGCCTGAGCAAGGCCTGGACAGTGGCATCACTGGCCAGAGGTCTCTGGCTGGCAGAGTGACTGAGAAAAATCTCATATCATTATTAACCCGCTTTCCTTGTTTAAAGTGGACAGTAATAACATTCATTCCTTTATTTAAAGCAGAAACTTCACACTCTTTTCACTCTTTATATTTAACTGGTGAACGGGTCTTGTCATTTTACCTTCTTAGCATCACATCTTTCTCCATCTTCACTGCTATTGGTTTAACTTAGGTCTTTATCTAGTCTCTTGACTAGATTACTGTAATTCCTTACTGTTATTGGACTGGGTATCCCCACCCCCAATGCCATTCATATGTTGAAGCCTTAACCTCCAATGCAATTGTATTTTGAGGTAGGGCTTTTAGGAGCTAAAGGTTAAATGAAGTTAAAAGGGTAGGGTACTAATATGATAGGATTGGTGGCCTTACAAGAAGGAGAAGAGAGAGGTGTCTATGTGTGTGCATACACTGAAGTAATGTCACGTGAGGACATAGTGAGAAGGCAGCCACCCATTAGCCAGAAAGAGAGCCCTCATCAGGAACCAAATTGGCTAGCACCTTGATCTTGGACTTCTGAGCCTCCAGAACTGTGAGAAATAAATGTCTGTTATTTCAGCTACCCTGTGTACCTGGTATTTTGTTATGGCAGACCAAGATGACTAAGACACTTACCTCCAATGTAGTCCATCCATGCCTGTTTTGCTCCCGCCATTTTAATCTTTTTGAACCTTAACACTGCTGTCAGAAGTATGTTTTAAAGTTGCATCCTTGGTCAGGTTGGTATGTTTTTAGAGCCTTTACGTGTTTCTCTGCAAAGTGAAATTCAAGCTTCTTGCCTTGTCATATCAGACCTTTCATGAGTTGGCCCTTTTATATTTCTCAAGCTTCATCACTTGCCTCCCTCTTGTCCCAGTCCCTGTTCACCCTATGCATGAGCTATATAAACCTACTTGCGGTTTTTTAGTTTATCATGCTGTTTTATATCTCTGGGTCTCTACTCATGCACAGAGCATTTGGTGCCAGGGATGCTGCTTCACCACCTCCCTCCCATCTGCTTGCAGAATATTTATTCATCTTTCAAGCTTAGATCAACCTCTAAGAAAGCTTTCTCTTATCCTCATAGGCTAGAATGACCTCACTCTCCTTTGTGTCTCGTGTGCTTTTAAAATAATTCTTTTATTCTTTTGTAGCATGTATAACACATTATTTCCCTTAGTGTTTAATATATTATTCTGCCTTTACTAGGTGTGTGGTGGTGGGGTGGCGGGGTGGGGAGGGAGTTCATCCCCATCAAGTCTAGATGGATAGTTAGGGTTCTCCAGAGAAACAGAACCAGCAGGATGAATATGTATGTATGTTTATATAAACACATATACACACATACATAAAGATATTTATTTTAAGGAGTTGGCTCATGTGATTATGGAGGCCAGCGAATCCAGAATCTGATGGGGGAGGCCGGCAGGCTGGAGACTCAGGAATGAGTTGCAGTTTGAGTCCAAAAGCAGTCTGCTGGCAGAATTCCATCTTGCTTGAGGGAGGTCAGCCTTTATTTTGTTAAGGCCTTCAACTGATTAAATGAGGCTCACCCAATCTGCTTGACTCAAAAATCCACCAATTTAAATGTGACTCTCATCCAAAAACATCCTCACAGAAACATCCAAAATAGTGTTTGACCAAATATCTATACAATGTGGTCCATCTAAATTGACAGATAAAATTAGCCATCACATATAATGATCACACCTAGATGTGATTTCGTCTGAGTATGCCATAAGACCTCACAAGTCTTTCTCAGGCTCTAGGTGAAGTCATTTCCTGTGGGGATTCAAGCCCACCAGTTAATGCTTACTGCTTTATTCCCACCAGAAACCCACCATTTCTTTCTATCTTGTCTAATAGCTTTCTACCCACAAGCAAGGTTGATATGTATTTCTGCACACTATGGCATGACAGGCATGTAGAAGCTCTATTTTGTCCATTGTAACCAGGAACCTTTCTAAGCTTTTAGTCATTGAGGCTTACTGTTACACAGGGATCAGTCCTCTAGTTGTACACTGCATAATTTGATAGCCCAGCAGGGAGCAGTTTCTGAAAATTCTTCCCAAATGATATCCTTTGTAGTAGATGTAACCTGAAAAAAAAAAAAAAATGCTAGTACCTTACTGGAGTTCCATTCAGTCATCAGCAGTTGGTTTTATTCATCGTGGTGAATGAACAAAATGTCTCCAATTTGATGCCAGTCAGATTTGCAGGTTGATATTAGACCACATCAGATTCCAAAGCAGAGGTGGTGTTGGCAAACATGACTTCACCCCTTCAGGCATCTGGTGTAATTACTTGAATACACAGTATTGTTCTCTTTTTCTGAACATTCATCAAGACACCAGTGTAATGTTGGATTTCCCTCACTGAGTACCTTTTCATTCGTTCATATACCTTCAGCTATTGTTTCTTCTTCCCATGTATCATTGATTTTAACTCAAACCATTTTATCTTTGGAAGGGACATTGGGTTCATCTATGGTGCTGATAGCGATATGGGTCTACCAAGTGCTCCCCCTTCAGTACGTTCCCATTCATATAGGGTAAGATATAGAACTTGTGGGCTATCTCGGCCACTGGGTGTTATAACTGCAGGTACGGTCGACTACAATTTTGTCAGATTGGGTGAAGGCAGAATTCATCCTATCAGGTCTTTAGATATTCTGGCATAAAGATTTAAAGGTATAATTAGTTTCTTGGTTAGGGATTATCTCTGCTTCCAGCACTCTCACAGTTCAAGTCCTAGTTTCTGGAATTACTTTATTGGGTAGGAAATGAGTGTTGAGGTGATGTGGGGAAGAATTGTATGGTCATGCTAGTATCCTCCTTAACGTCATCATCCCAAATCTCTCACAAAAGCAGAAGAATCCTAACTCATGGGGCATGACCTTCCCATGGTCTGCTTTGTGTTGAGCATGAGTGTATACTTGTGAATGCCTGCAAGCCAGTGCTTCTTGCCTTTATTTTCTTCCACTTTTCATAGCAAGTGTTTCAATTGCCCATTGCAGTTCTCTGATTTCTACTTTCAATTTCCTGTTCCATCCTATTTTGAAGATAAGCAAATTGATGTGTCAATTTCATGAGTTCTTTCTTTGCCCATATTTGGACAGTATGTACAAATATAACAGGCATAACTGAACAAATGCAACTCAACTTTCCAAATTAGTGTAGTATTATTTTCTCCAGTCCTTTTATTGTGTTTTGAGTATTTGTGTCTATTACCAGGTATGCAAAGCCCAGTCCGGAGTAAATGTCTTTTCCTGTCACACCCATTACAGCCTCCTAGGGCTACAGGCAGTGGTCCAACATAGTCTGTTTTCCAGCTATGTGCAGAGCCTTTACCCTAGGGCATCTGTCTCATCTTTGTATGCAGTCTTTCTGACTGGTAGATTGGACTGTTCATTTTGCCATCTTGTGCCTCAGAGAATGCAAGAGGAATATGCTGATGATCAGCCACCATCTGTGTCCATACACTTTATGAACCCAAGTGGCTACCTGGAGTGAGCACCCTAAGGTATTCACTTGTCGGTTTCAATCATCCATTGATTCTGGGAGATAATCATAATAATTATTATTATTATTTGAGACAGAGTCTTGCTGTTGCTCAAGCTGGAGTGCTGTGGCACAATCTTGGCTCACTGCAACCTCTGCCTGTTGGTTTCAATCATCCTTTGATTATGGAAGAGGATTATCATTATTATTATTTGAGACAGCGTTTTCCTGTTGCCCAGGCTGGAGTACAGTGGCACAATCTTGGCTTACCATAACCTCTGCCTCCCATGTTCAAGCGATTCTCCTGCCTTAGCCTTCCTAGTAGCTGGGACTGCAGGTGCATGTCACCACTCCCAGCTAATGTTTTTGTATTTTTAGTAGAGATGGGGTTTTCCCATGCTGGCCAGGCTAGTCCTGAACTGACCTCAGGTGATCCACCTGTCTTGGCCTCCCAAAGTACTGGGATTACAGGCATGAGCCACTGTGCCTGGCCTCTAAGAGAATTATTTTGATGTGTATCAACATGTCCTACTTTAATGAGTTCCTTAAGTTTCTGTAGAGTCATACCTTATACTCATGAGTAGCACTCATGGGCTGTAAACTCCAGTCTCCATTTCTTCATTACTTCAGTAGTCCAGTTTCTTATTGTCCATCTGTTTGACCATATAACCAAGCTGTTCACTCCCATCTATGAGTCAGAATACATACAAACTTCAGAGCTCTTGCTACTATCTATGTCTTCTGTTACTGTACGGATAACAGCATGTAATTGAACTCAGTGAACTGATTTATTATTACCTTCCTTGATCAGTATTTTTTCCATCAGTTAGTCACAGTTTGGTGGCTTTCCAAACAGAATGCTGTCCATCACCTTGGAACTACCATCTGTAAATCAAGTGACTTTTTGTTTGTCAACTAGGGCCTGGAGGAAGGGCACACATATGTGGCAGTAGGATCTAGTAATTCTCCAGATGCCTCCAGAATCAGTCCTAAGTGAAGAGAGGCTATCTGCTTGTGACTATGGTGGGTATTTCCTTGCTTTTGTCTATTTTCCTGTATAAACCATTTCCATTTTATTATGAAACTTCTCAGTACTGCCTTCCTTGTTAGAATGTTTCTCTGAGATAACCCAAAACATTATGTGTATTGCAGGTTTCAAGATTTTTTTTTCAGTCGTGGAGTTAGTAACCAATAACAAGCCAGTGTTTTATTATTAATTAATTAATTAATTAATTTATCTCTAAGTTCTGGGATACATGTGCAGAACATGCAGGTTTGTTACATAGGGATACACGTGCCATGATGGTTTGCCACACCCATCAACTCATCATCTGTGTTTTTCAAACAGGATGTACTATGTTGCTACCTCTGGAAATTTCCTTGTCTAAAATCCCAGCAGTCAATGCTGGACAGTAATCATGGGCTTTTGCTGTAAGTTTTAGTCTGTAGACACTTCCAAAGTCATATCTAAATGCGGATCATAAGAACCCAAAGGTATTGATTGTTTTTCTCTGGCCTTTTGTGGTTCAGACATAGCCTGTTGTGGTTCAGACCTCTATTTAAATATGACCTTCTTTCACATAGATTTATGGATAGGAGTTAGCAATATTATCAGATCTACAATATGTACCCTCTCTAATCACAACCACCCAACTAAGTGTTGTGTTTCTGTTTAGTTTCTAGAGTAGGAAGGCACAGCCATTTATCTTTAGTAGCCTGTGAGGTAGCGTCAGTGACTCCTACCCAGGAAATTATCTAGACTTACACGTTTGGGCAGGCCCTTGGATCCTTGCTCGGTTTACCAACCACCACTGTTAATCATGTATGTCACCATTTTTATTATTATTACACTTTAAGTTCTGGCATACATGTGCAGAACGTGCAGGTTTGTTACATAGGTATACATGTGCCATGGTGGTTTGCTGCACTTATCAACCTATCATCTACATTAGTTATTTTTCCTAATGCTATCCCTCCCCTAGTCCCCCATCCCCGACAGGCCCCAGTGTGTGATGTTCCCCTCCCTGTGTCCATGTGTTCTCATTGTTCAACTCCCACTAATGAGTGAGAACATGCAGTGTTTGGTTTTCTGTTCCTGTGTTAGTTTGCTGAGAATAATGGTTTCCAGCTTCATCCATGTCCTTCCGAAGGACATGAACTCATCCTTTTTTATGGCTACATAGCATTCCATGGTGTATGTGTGACATTTTCTTTATCCTGTCTATCATTAATGGCCATCTGGGTTGGTTCCAAGTCTTTGCTATTGTGAATAGTACTGCAGTAAACATATGTGTGCATGTGTCTTTAGAGTAGAATGATTTATAATCCTTTGGGTATATACCCAGTAATGGGATTGCTGGGTCAAATGGTATTTTTGGTTCTAGATCCTTGAGGAATTGCCACACTGTCTTCCACAATGGTTAAACTAGTTTACACTCCACCAGCAGTGTAAAAGTGTTCCTATTTCTCCACATCCTCTCCAGGATCTGTTGCTTCCTGACTTTTTATTTTTATTTTTATTTTTTTGAGGCAGAGTCTCACTCTGTCGCCCAGGCTGGAGTGCAGTGGCCGGATCTCGGCACACTGCGAACTTCGCCTCCCGGGTTCACGCCATTCTCCTGCCTCAGCCTCCCGAGTAGCTGGGACTACAGGCGCCCACCACCTCATCTGGCTAGTTTTTTGTATTTTTTTAGTAGAGACGGGGT
>NW_016804239.1:142285-144757 GCF_001698545.2 Rhinopithecus bieti
CATCTTGAGTTAATTTTGTATAAGTTTTAAGGAAGGGGTCCAGTTTCAGTTTTCTTCATATGACTAGTTTTCCCAACACCATGTGTTAAATAGGGAATCCTTTCCCCATTGCTTGTTTTTGTCATGTTTGTCAAAGATCAGATGGTTGTGGATGTGTGATGTTGTTTCTGAGACCTGTGTTCTGTTCCATTGGTCTAAATATCTGTTTTGGTACCAGTACCATGCTGTTTTGGTTACTGTAGCTTTGTAGTATAGTTTGAAGTCAGGTAGTGTGATGTCACCAGCTTTGTTCTTTTTGCTTAGGATTGTCTTGGCTATATGGGTTGTTTTTTGGTTCCATATGAAATTTAAAGTAATTTTTTCTAATTCTGTGATGAATGTCAATTGTAGCTTGATGGGGATAGCTTTGAATCTGTATATTACTCCCATTCACAGTTGCTACAAAGAGAATAAAATATCTAGGAATACAACTTATAAGGGATATGAAGGACCTCTTCAAGGAGAACTACAAACCACTGCTCAGGGAAATAAGAGAGTACCCAAACAAATGGAAAAACATTTCATGCTCATGGAGAGGAAGAATCAATATCGTGAAAATGACCATGCTGTCCAAAGTGTGTTACCATTGTTTTTAAATCAGTCTTGACTTGCTCTTCAGTTTTTGATGTTATAATAACACAGTATATTATCACAGTGGAGACCTACACCAAGTCCAAATCTCTCCCAACCAGATTATGATAGTAAGCTAGTGAATTCAGATAATCCTTTGGCAACACAGCAAATGTACGTTGGAATCCTTCCCAGAGGAAGGGAAATAGTGGCTGACTCTTCTGATAGATATCAAGAAAAAAGCATGTGTAAGATCAATCACTGAGTATTGGTCTTCTTTAGATTTTTATAGTCTTTGTACAGCTGATGTCTTATCAGGGGACTGCTGCTGCTATATGCAGCACCACTTTATTGAGACTTCAGTCATTTACTATTAGTTTCCATCTGTTTTGGTTTATTTTTACACCACTAATAAAGACATACTCGAAACCAGGACTGAAAATATGTTTAATTGGACTTACAGTTTCATATGGCTGGGCAGGCATCAGAATCATGGTGGGAGGCGGAAGGCATTTTTTACATGGTGGCGGCAAGAGAACGATGAAGAAGCAAAAGTGGAAACCTCTGATAAACCCATCATATCTCGTGAGACTTATTCACTATCATGAGAATAGTATGGGAAAGAATGGCCCCCATGATTCAGTTACCTCCCCCTGGGTCCCTCCCACAGCATGTGGGAATTCTGAGAGATACAGTTCAAGTTGAGATTCGGTTGGAGACACAGCTAAACCATGTCACCATGAGTCATCCGCTTAGAAGCCACACAGGACTAGTCCTATAATAGTGGGACTACTGTACAGTGAATTTGTCATATCAGCACTGTAGCTTTTAATATGTCACTGATTTAACCTGCAATCTCTTTTTATCCATCAGGTATTCTCTATTGTTTCTGAATAACAACCTGTATAAGCTGGAGTCTATTTAGCATATACTCTTTTAGCATACCCGGTTAATACTGGCTGAAGGGCAAACTTATATGTCTCTTGTTTTACAGTACCAGTCATGGGAAGCATTCCCCCTCAGATACCATATGCATTTCAGTAATAACTTCAGGTAAAGGATACTTCACATAACATCTGTTCATACATTCTAATTATGATCCAAACTTTTATCTTAATTCCATCACCTATAACATTCCCATATCTTTCCAAACTGAGTTTTATAAAAATGTTTGGAAACACAGCACATTGGGCTCCTGTATTAAGGAGTCTCAGAAATTTTCTTCTTCACCTCAGGTGAAGAAGAAATTTCTTCCTACCTTTCTTTCAAACTGATGAAAGAAAAGTAACTACCATCTAAGCATACTATACCCAGCAAAGCTGTCCTTCAAACATGAAGGAAAAGTAAAGTCTTTCTGGCACCTTACACACGCATATTGCTTTCAGTAGCCAGCCAAGATGAGACAAATTGACTGTGGCCGTTCCATCAGTCTTTGTCCTGTTTAATCTGTCCTATCATTACCTCCAGTGAAGTGAGGACATACTCTTCAATATGATGTTGCCCTCTGGCGTCTCTTATTCTTCCAAAGTGGGGTAAATAATTAGGTTTGTTTAAGGCCCTTCTGTGCTAGGGAACTGGCAGAAACTCTGATTGGTCTGCCCCGTTCAATAATGCTGCATTAAAATTTTATAGTTACCCCATCAAGTCCTCGATCCCTCTCATTTCTTAGTAACCACTTAAAAACTTCACCCCTACTCAGATGAATCATTTTGTCATCCCCGTGCCCTCCAACCCCCAATCCCCACCTGACTTGTGAATTCTAATTTTCTTAGCATCTGTAAAACCCATAAGGAGAAGCTGATACAGCATATCTGATATGGCTTCTAGAACCATTTCTTTTTTTTTTTTTTTTTTTTTTTTTTT
>NW_016804239.1:146649-216255 GCF_001698545.2 Rhinopithecus bieti
AGCTGGGACTACAGGCACCCGCCACCTCGCCCAGCTAGTTTTTTGTATTTTTTAGTAGAGACGGGGTTTCACCGTGTTAGCCAGGATGGTCTCGATCTCTTGACCTCGTGATCCACCCGTCTCGGCCTCCCAAAGTGCTGGGATTACAGGCTTGAGCCACCGCGCCTGCCTCTAGAACCATTTCTTGATTTTGTAATAGTAAGATTATTTTAAGGAGAGAGGGCATATAAAAAAGAGCTCCCTTTATCGCATTTCTCATCATCTACGTAAAGGGCTTGTTGTAAACATTTTGGGTATTATAAAGCCAATCCAGCATGGCTGGCTACCCTACATAACATATCAGCTGCTTCATCTGGGCTATTCCACTTAGTATACAAAGGAGGGGCAAGACAAAAATAAAAAAAAAAAAACTTTATGATGGCCTTTAATAAGTCTATCAGACAACCCATCACGATGAGGTTACTGCATGTTTACATTATTTATATCCATTTGTGACTGTCATTGGTAAATTGTGGTTCCTAAACTAACCCAAACATGTTTCTCCATTCTATGGTATTCAAACCCAAAGATACAGCTCCTAAGTTAGCCACTTTCATAATGCTTTATTAAGGAAACCAGTGATACCAATCCACAAAATGAGATACCTTCTTAATACTATACCCCGGGTGTGTGTGTGTGTGTGTGTGTGTGTGTGTGTATGTGTGTATATCTATCTCTCTCCTTTTGCTGAATTGACCATTTTACATTACATAGTGACTTTCTTTGTCTCTTTTCACAGTGTTTGATTTGTCGTCTATTTTATCTGATGTAAGAATAGCTACTTCTGCTCTTTTTTGCTTTACAGTTGCATGGAATATCTTTTTCCACCCTTCACTTTCAGTCTGTGTGTCTTTACAGGTGACATGGGTTTCTTGTAGGCGGTATATAATTGGGTCTTGTTTCTTACTCATTCAGCAACTCCGTGTCTTTTAATTAGAAAATTGTGGCAGTTAAATTCAGTGTTGTTGTTATTTACTTACTACTGCCATTTTGTTGCTTGTTTGCTGATTCTTTTGCAAATCCTCTCTTGCTTTTTTCTTTACTTAGTGTCTTTCATTGTGATTTAAGTGATTTTACCTGATAGTATGTTTTAGTTTGTTGCTTTTTTATTTTAGTGAATATTATTGGTTTTTACATTGTGGTTATCATGAGGTTTACAAAAAACATCTTATAGCAAATTATTTAGATCTCAAAGAAAAGAATATAAATACACAAGAAAAGAAATAATTCTTCATTTTAACTCCATAACCCCTAATTATGATTTTTAATTGCCTCAATTTACATATTTTTATTTAACCTCTCTCTTGTTTGCTGTAGCTATTATTGTTTTTGATAGATTTGACTTTTGGACTTCATACTAGAATTATGAGTAGATTGTACACCACAATTACTGTATTAGAGTATTCTGGGTTTGTCCACGTATTTAATTTTAACTTTCAATTTTATACCTTCAAATGTTTTCTTTTTGCACATTAGTTTTTTTTTTTTTTTTTCTTTCAAATTGAAGAACTCTCTTTTGTGTTTCTTGTAAGATGTGTCTGGTGGTGGGGAATTCTTTCAGCTTTTGTTTGCTACAAAAGACTTTATTGTTCCTTCATATTTGAAAGATAGCTTTGCTGGGTATGGCATCCTTAGATGGTAGTTGTTTTTCTTTCATCAGTTTGAAAATGTCATCTCACTCCCTCCTGGCCTGTGTGGTTTCTGTTGAGAAGTCTGTTGCCAGTCTTGGAGTTCTTTTACATGTTATTTACTTCTTTTCTCTTACTGGTTTTAGGATCCTTTTGTCCTTGACTTTTGAGAGTTAGATTACTATATGCCTTGGGGTACTCCTATTTTGGTCAACTCTGTTTGGTACTCCCTGACCTTCATGTACCTGGATATTTATGTCTTTCTCATGTTTTGGAAAGTTTTCTGTCACTCTTTCTTTGAGTAAACTTTCTACTCCTTGCTCTTGTTCAGCTCCCTCTTGAACACCAATAATCCTTAGATTTGGTCTTTTGAGATAATTTTCTATATCTCGTAGGTGGTCTTCATGCCTTTCCTTTTTCTTCCCTCCTGTGACTATGTATTTTCAAATAGCCTGTCTTTGAGTTCTCTGAGTCTTTCCTTTCATTGTTCCATTCTGCTGTTGATAGCCCCTAATGAGTTTTTCAGTTAAGCAAATGTGTTTCTCTGTTCCAAGATTTTCATTTGATTTTATTATTATTTGTCTCATTAAATTTGTATGATAAATTTCTGAATTGCTTTTTTGTGTTGTCTTGGATATCAATGAGTTTCCTTAACACTGTTACTTTGAATTCTTGGTCAGAAAGCTCATACTTTACTATCTCATTAGGGTCAGACACTAGATACTTACTTGATTTGTCTATTTGGGGAAAGCTATGGTTCCCTATTTGCTGTTGTTTCTTGTGGAGGCATGTCTATGTCCTCACATTAAAGGATTAGTTAGTTATTCCAGTCTTCTCTGTTTGACTTCTTTTGTTTTTTTATTTGATATATTTGCTTAGAGAGATCCTTTACTGCAAGGCTGCTGCCGTGTTTTTGTCTCTAGGTGGTGCCTCAAGCCCATGTTTACCTCAGTTCCAGTAAATGATTGGAGTGCTGCTCATCCCAAATGGGGGAGGCCTCAAAGAGGATATCTCAGTGTGTTGGAAGACTAGCTAGTGGTTTGTGCCCAAGCGATCTGTGGAATGCACCTCCTACAGTGATACTGATGAACTACCACTCTTGATTTGGTGTCTCATTTGGTTAAGCCTATCATCCAGGGCTGTAGATGATAGTTCCACTTCCCACCTTTGTCTCTATGTATCCTCGGGGATATTTCTGTCTTTTGGCACTCATGATGATGCTTGTGGGTTAAGGCAGGGACAGGATTTTTGCCAGGGACCCCAAGATGGTGGGGAATCTGTTTGTACACTTCAATCTCATCTTTTCTAGTGTGGAAACTGAATTGGAGGGAAATTTCCCATGTGCTAGGTGCAGGGCAGTATGTGGGGAGAGGCATCACAGAAATAGAAGTCCAGTTCTCTTACTATCTACCTCTTACCTCTCTGTGACCCTGGGAACTGTCTCATTCTCATGTTTGAGTTCTGGGATACTGCTGGTGATAATCTCAGTGCTGTGTATTTGTTTTTGTTTTTCTGTAGGGGAGAGTGACACTAGCTTCTTTATATTCCACCATCTTAGAACTGGATACCTAGTGTCCCTTTTTCCCTTTTTTCCTGTGTACTATTATGCTGTGACCCATCTTCTGTAAATTATCTGCTCTCTTCATCTTTCATTGTATTTTCTGTATTGGCTTTTTCCCGTCAGCATTTAAATATGCACAAGTGAAATCATGCCCCAAAGAGTTAAAGAAACCAGTAACTAACAGAAATTCTTGAGTTTATAGGATGGCAGATAAAGAAACAACTTCCTGGCTGGGCACGGTGGCTCACGCCTGTCATCCCAGCACTTTGGGAGGCCGAGGTGGGTGGATCACGAGGTCAGGAGTTCAAGACCAGCTTGCCAAGATGGTGAAACCCCATCTCTACTAAAAATACAAATAGTAGCTGGAGGTAGTGGCGGGCACCTGTAATCCCAGTTACTCAGGAGGCTGAGGCAGAGAATTGCTTGAACCCAGGAGGCGGAGGTTGCAGTGAGCTGAGATTGCGCCACTGCATTCCAGCCTGGGTGACAGAGCGAGACTCTGTCTCAAGAAAAAAAACAACTTACTGAAACTCCCTCTGCTTTTGAGATTCAAAAACTGGTTGAAATCAGTTGGAACCAATATGACCAACTAGACTTTCTGCAAAACGAGTTTGCTTATGTCACAGACTGAATTTTCATCATGTGTTTCTTACTAACTCCCCCAGAATTGGCATGTGGGACCTATGAGGAGTCATGAAGAGATAACTGCACATGCCTGAGACTTTCCAGACCTCCCCTTTCTTTCCACCAATCACTGCTAATGCCAGTATCTACCCTGTAGCCCTTTTCTAATAAAATTACTGCCTTAAAGCTGGCGCAAGGAGACAGATTTGAGCTTGATGCTCCTGTCTCCTTGTGAGGAGATTTGTAATATAAAGCTTTTCTTTTCTCAGAAACCCAGTGTTATAGTATTGGCTCCTAGCACATGAGGCAGAATTTTGTTTGATAACAGTCTTTTCATTAAAAACAAAAACAAAAAAAAAATAAGCATTTATTTTGCTCATAAGCCCGTGGGTTAGCAGGTTAGACTGGCTATGGCTGGACAGTTCTGGTCTTGACTTGCTGCCTGATACATCTGGCAGTTGACGGAGTTTCTGCTGATTTAGCATGACCTTGGCCAGCACAGTGCGGGCAACTCAGCTCTGTTCCAGTTGTCTCATCCTCCAGCAGCTTAACCAGCTTAACCTTGGCATGTTTTCATGGCAGAGGCACAGGTGCAAGAGTAAGAGAAGAAACACAAAATGCTCCTGTCACAATCGCTAATGTTATCCTCCCATCTTAATGTGTTTTTATTTATTTATTTATTTTTGAGACAGTCTCGCTCTGTCACCCAGGCTGGAGTGCAGTGGCATGATCTCTGCTCACTGCAAGCCCCGCCTCCCAGGTTCATGCCGTTATCCTGCCTCAGCCTCCAGAGTAGCTGGGACTACAGGTGCCCACCACCACGCCTGGCTAATTTTTTTTTTAGTAGAGATGGGGTATCACTGTGTTAGCCAGGATGGTCTCGATCTCCCGACCTCATGATCCACCGGCCTCGGCCTCCCAAAGTGTTGGGATTACAGGTGTGAGCCACTGCGCCCGGCCCCATCTTAATGTTTTTAGGATTATTTTTCTCACTTAGCAATATTTAACATTGTGACTTTTTTCTTCTTAATATGTTATCTTAAGTATTCTCTCATGTCACACTAGTCTCTGGTTTTCCTTTTACCTATCTGAACACTCATTTTCCATGTCCTTTGCCTCATCTTTTTTTTTAACTGTTGTCTACCCTTTAATTTGTTGGCGCTCATTTCTAGGTCTTTTTACTTTTTTGTCACTCTGTCCATTTTCCTTTGGTAAATGAATTCACTCTCATAATATTTAATACCATGTCTGTGCTACTTGACTCTAAATCTGTATCTACATCCTGTCTCTTTCTGCTCTGGACTAGACATCTTCACTTGAGCATTTTATTCAGTGCCTCACACTCTACATGTGCAAAACCGAATTTATCGTTTTTCTACTCTGTCCACACCAGCTACCAAGGAGTTAAGCTTGAGTTCCTTCTTTCCCTCAATCTGTAGAGCTAACCAATCTTTCTACATTACCTATTGGTTATTCTTTTAATCTTTTTTGCCCATGTTGCATCCACTTTAGTCCAGGCTTCTTTCCTTTGCTCATTCTTTCATTTAGTTATTAACGTGTTTGTTGGCTGCCTACTCTCTACCAAGCAGTATTCTAGGTTCTGAGAGCACATAATTAACAAAACATACAAACATCCCTTCCCTCACAGAGATTACATTCTTGTGGGAAAGGGAAGACAGGTAATAAACAAAATAAATAAGTAAAAGACACTGTGATTAGCTGGTAATAGTGCTTTGGAAAAAAATTTTAAGCCATTGGTGAGGATGACTTGAATAAAGGAATGAGAATATATAGAGAAAAAATCCAAGCACTAAGCCCAGGAGCGCTTCATCATTAAGAAGAGGAGATGAGAAATCAGCAATGGGGACCAAAAAGAACAGTCCATTGAGATGGGAGAAGAACCATGAGACTACTGGGTCTTTAAAGCCATGTGAAGAATATCTAACGAAGGAGTAATGATGTCTTTAGATTTAGTCACATGGAGATGAGTAAAGGTGCTCTGTTGGAGTTCTCCTGACTCATCTCCCTTGCTCAAGTGTGTTTTTTGCCAGTTGTACTCTGAAACCAAAATGAGGTTCCAGAATGACAGATTTTGTTATCTTGTATTTCTCAATGACTTAGTTTCCTTAATATGGCTCACAGGCCTCAGCTGACCTGTGTAGCATCATTTTCCTCTGACACACTCTACACTCAACCCACTATTAACTTTTTTAGTTGTTTTAATGTTCCTTTTGTGCCTTCAGGTATGTATGTTTTTATGTAAAATAGAAAAACCTACCATTAAAATAATAATAATTATACTTTTTGGTGGTTCTATATTTTGTATAATAACAGAAAAAGAAAACCCCTGCAATCCAAGGAAAGTGAAACTGAGGGTAAGGTAAAATGTATTCTTAGATTTATATAGACTGTAAATGAGAAGGCTCCTGAGAACTTGATCGTAGTTTAGAGATCCCTTCAAGGTAACACTATAAATGATGAAAAGGAATTATTATTATTCTGAAGATCTTGGGAAAGCATCAATCGCTTGAAGCTAAGGTAAGAAAAGTTTGAGCTGGCCGGGCATGGTGGCTCAAGCCTGTAATCCCAGCACTTTGGGAGGCCGAGACGGGCGGATCACAAGGTCAGGAGATCGAGACCATCCTGGCTAACCCGGTGAAACCCCGTCTCTACTAAAAAATACAAAAAAACTAGCCAGGCGAGTTGGCGGGCGCCTGTAGTCGCAGCTACTTGGGAGGCTGAGGCAGGAGAATGGCATGAACCCAAAAGGCGGAGCTTGCAGTGAGCTGAGATCTGGCCACTGCACTCCAGTTTGGGCGACAGAGCGAGACTCTGTCTCAAAAAAAAAGAAAAGAAAAGAAAAGTTTGAGCTGAAGATTCAGAAAGAAAAGTTCTCCACTTTTACCATGAGACCATATTCTGGGCCATAATACAAACCTCAAAAGGATTAAAGTCATAAAATGTATGTTCTCTGACTATACACAATATGCTATCTCAGTTAGAGAGCTATTTGGAAAATCTTCAATTTTATTGTTTAAAGCTAAACAAAGTGATTCTAAATTATTCATCAGTCAAAGAAGAAATTCCAAGGAAAATTAGAAAATACTTAAAATTTACTAAAAATGAAAATGCAGTATATCAAAACTTATGGTATACAGCTAAAACAATGCTTTCAGGAAAATTTGTAGCTTTAAAGTTTTGTATTAAAAAAGTAGAAAGGTTTAAGATTGTTGACCTAAACTTCCACCTTAAGAAATTACATAAAGAAGAGCAAAGTAAATCCAAAGTAAGTTGAAGAAAGAAATGATGAAGGTAACAGCAGAATTCCATTAAATAGAAGAGAGCAATGCAATAAAGAAAAATTAATAAAATCATCAAAAGCTGGTTCTTCAGTGTTATCATTAAAATTTATAAAACCGCTCGCCAGACTAATCGGGTAAAAAAAAAGACCAAAGATGCAAATTGACAATTTTTAGGTACGAGAGAATCACTACGTATCTCATAGATATCAAACAATAGTGGAGAATTTTATGAATAACTTTATACTGACAAGTTCAACAACTTGGATATAATGGACAAACGACTTGAAAAACACACACCACAAAAACTCACTCAAATAATGCTACAGATAACCAGAATCACCTTATATATTTACTTTAAAATGCTTAAAATTTTTTCTCAAAGCTCTAGGCCCAAATGGCTTTAGTGGTGACTTCAAAAACACAGTTGCAAAGATCACACTGGAGAAATTACACTAATGTGATTGTAAATTTTAGCCCTTTCTTTAAAATGGCTCTGGTTTTAATATGATAAAAAATAATGTGTTATTTGGAAATTTTAATATTAATTCTATATAAGATAAGATTCATCCTTAATTTTATTTTAGAGGGTTGGTATCAGGGTGAGATTTTTATGTTTGATAAGTTTTCCGGGTCTTTTTATGCAGACTTCTCTTCTTATACTGGGGAACTTTGAGCAGCAAATTCACAGAAAGAAATAATGCTGATGAGGATGAATTATTGATATATTGGTCCATTCTTTGGAGAAAGCAGGTTGAGGCTGTTCTTTTTACAATGAATGACTGTTCTGGGCTATACTTGTAAATATTACATTTTTTTGTATGTAAATGCTTGATTCTGAATAATACCCTTTATTACTATTCTAAATAATTTGAGGCCAAAGTTTTTGAATGTGAGCAGATGCATTTGCCATTATTCTCTGAAAGTCATATTTCTTGTGATTAAGGGTTTATAAAAACTAATCTAATTTTGAGACATAATACTTAATACATAATCTTGACATTTCTTTCCAGAAATCACGTTAGTTTATTCTCAAAATGTAAGTTTTCACAGCCCTGTTAAAATGAGTTTATTCTTTGAACTTGTACAGAAACCTACATATTGCTAAAATGTTATCAAAAGACCTTTTAAAAAGTGCCAAGAAATGAATTATATATTTAGGTTTATTCTTAATACTAGCAGCAGGAAGAGCACATTGTGAGCTAAATTGGTTAATTGAAGTTGGAATCAGTACTACCTTTATACATAGATCATATACCAGAAGATAATTAAGAACTACATTAAGATAGTCTTGAGGACCAATATGCTCCAAATATTTTTGTGTGAAGAAAAGCATACAGATATATTATATAGAACATATAATCATATGGATTTATTTAGAGTTGGTACTTGAAAGTAAAATTTCTAATTATTATTAGCCACAAATTGTATGTAGTATATATAACTTTTTTTTTCTGTGATAGAAAATGTTAAAATCTGCTGAACAAATTTAGAGTTTATAATTTAGAGTTATAATTTAGAGTTATAATTCTTCACAGACTTTGCATAGTCTGTCTGATTTGAC
The DNA here is from genome assembly GCF_001698545.2 of Rhinopithecus bieti. Classification (NCBI taxonomy): domain Eukaryota; kingdom Metazoa; phylum Chordata; class Mammalia; order Primates; family Cercopithecidae; genus Rhinopithecus; species Rhinopithecus bieti. The sequence continues at coordinate 155,365 of NW_016804239.1, forward strand.
ACTCATCGAAAGTCTTCTAACACTTGCTACTCAAAGTGTATGTACTCACAGCAGTATGTACAATACCTGGCAACTTATTAGAAATGTTCACTCTCAGGCCTCACCGCAGACCTACTGAATGAGAATGTACATTTAATACTGTCTCCAGATAATTGATATGCATATTAACATGTGAGAAGCAGAGAACTTCTTTTGGCAAAGTGTGAGCTTGTGTGGAGCTATATGGCCTGTCTTTCTTTTTAATAACATTCTTAGAAATGTTAATCCTTTTTATTCCTGTTTCTCATATACTTCTACCATTTCTGCAACTAATGTCTTAGACTTCTAAAGTTAGGTTCTTTATAGCAATTACAGCCTCCCCAGTGAATAAAAGTTGGTAGAGAAATGCTTCTCTCTTTGTAGATTCTGGCCAGACTTAGCTTACAGTGAACATAAGTACTGAATCTTTGGTGTGGTGTGAATGTAGGCTTATATTTAATGTCTTTGTGTATTTTATTTTAAAAAAGAAAGTACAGATCTGTTTTGTATTTTGTAATACTTTGTTTAATTATTTAATACTTATATCTACATTTTCTCTGTAATATAATGTAATACTCTGCATGTGCAGGTATCATTTAGGCCATCGTGTTGCTTCCATGGAACAACACAGTTGCAGGGGGATACTGACACAGATATGCTCATGTTGCTTGCTGTGCTATTATTAATAAAGTCCTTTGTTTCAGACATATGAATCTTGTGTCTTTTTTTTTTTTTTTTTTTTGAGACAGAGTCTTGCTCTGTCACCCAGGCTGGAGTACAGTGGCGCAATCTCAGCTCACTGCAACCTCCACCTCCTAGTTTCAAGCCATTCTCTTGCCTCAGCCCCCTAAGTAGCTGGGAATACAGGCATGCACCACTATGCCCAGCTAATTTTTTTGTATTTTTGGTAGAGATAGGGTTTCACCATGCCGGCGAGGCTGGTCTCGAACTCCTGACCTCAAGTGATCTGCCCGCCTCGGTCTGGCCTCCCAAAGTGCTGGGATTACAGATGTGAGCCACCACGCCCAGTCTTGTGTCTTTTGCTAACATCCTTGAAACAATAGTATGTTCACTTCCTAGGTTGCTAGTAGAGTAAAATCTCAGACCTTTCACAGTTCTTGAGAGTTGGTTAAACTGGATCAATCTAAGATACTGTGTAAGTTTATTATTTCTCTGTGGCACAAATGTTAAATTTTTTATTGCAACTATTGCTTTTCCTTCCATTTTATACTTTTAATCTTTACCAGCTAACATATATTGTTGTCATACTATTTAGAAATAAGAGATGGGTTAATTTTTTTCTTAATGACATGTATGGTTCCTGGTGATATGTTACAAATAAAGATAGTGGTCCCAATCTAAAATCTATAGATCATTTTACTCTTTTCTACTTGATTTCTTTTTCTGGAAGGAGAAATAGATTTGGGAATAATTTCTGACTCTTTGTCTTATGGGATATGCATTTGTCATATGATTTGTTAGAGATGCAATCAGTGGCAAGAAAGTAGAACAACAGTTGTTTCTATAATTGAATCAGATTTGTGACATCAGATTCTTTAGAACTAAATTATGCTATACTAGCACTCAAACCCAAAAGATTTTTTATTTTAGTTGTAATTTGGAAATAGCCAACACTTTCATTTTCTTCGTTGAGGAAGAAACAGTGATAAAATACTTTGTTATTGCTGTTGCTCTGAAAAGCGTAAAACTTTTATTTTATGAGCAATTTCATATTTTATTTCATTGTAATGTATCCTAGTAGCCTTTAAAAATGTATACTCTTCTTTTAGCTAACATTAGATTTGTATGAATTAAAATAAAGAATATTAGTACCATGACTTAGAAATTTCCACTGTAAGAAAAAATACAATTTACTGGTAAATATAGTTGAAAATCTGACTGCATTTCACTGTTTTCATTTAGCCTTCTAAGTTGAGATAGTCATACACGTGCAGTTGTAAGAAATAATGTAGAGATTGCTTGTGGATCTTTATCCTGTTTCCCCAGTGCTAGCATCTTGCAAACTGATGGTTTAATATCATATCCAGAATGTTGAAATTGATATAATCAAGGTGTAGAACATCTCCATCATCACAAGGATTTCTTATATTGTCCTTTTATGGCCGCAGCATTTCTGCCTGTCTCAACCCTCTCCTAAATCTCTGGCAGCCATTAATCTTTTCTCTAATTTATGATTTTATTATTTCAGTAGTGTTATATAAATGGAGTTATGGAGTGAGTGTGTAACCATTTGGGATTGGCTGTTTTTACTCAGCATAAGATTCATCCAGGATGTTTCATGTTCCAGTATTTGTTCTTTTATATTGCTGAGCATGATTAGATGGTAGGGATGTATCAAAGTTTGTTCTAACATTCACCAGCTTGGTGGACATCTGAGTTGTTTCCAGTTTGGGGTTATTATAATAAAGCTGCTATAAATGTTTATGTACAGGTTATTATGTCAGGCTAAGAGTATATTTATCTGGAATAAATGTCCAAGAGTGTAATTGCTAGTTGTATGGTAGTTGCATGTTTAATTTTTGAAGAAACTGCCAAAGTGTTTTCCAGAGTGTCTGTACCATTTTACATTCCCACCAGCAGTGTATGGATTATCCAGCTTGGCTACATCCTCAGCATCATTTGTTGTTGTCACAATGTTTTTTCAGTCATTTTGACAAATGTGTAGTGATGTTTCATTATGGTTTGAATTTGCATTTCACTAATGGCTAATGATGGAGACATCTTTTCATGTGCTTACTCAACACCTGTGTGTCCTATTCAGCAAGATCTCTCAATGTCTTTTGGTTATTTTCTAATTGAATTGTTTGGGTTTTTACTGTTAAATTTAAGAGCTCTTTATGTATTATAGATACTAGTTCTTTTTCAGATAGGTGGTTTGCAAATACAGTGGATGCTCATTATTTTGCAAATTTGCCTGCTTGCTAAAATTTGTTTTAAATGCCAAAATCAATACTTGTAGTGCTTTTTCAGTCATTTGTAGATATGCGCAGAGTGGGCCAGGCGCGGTGGTGCACACCTGTAATCCCAGCACTTTGGGAGGCCAAGTTGGCTGGATTGCCTGAGCTCAGGAGTTCAAGACCACCCTGGGCAATATGGTGGAACCCCATCTCTATTAAAATACAAAAAGAAAATTAGTTGGGCCTGGTGGCACATGCCTGTAGTCCCAGCTACTCAGGGGACTGAGGCAGGAGAATTGCTTGAACCCAAGGGTTAGAGGTTACAGTAAGCCGAGATCATGCCACTGCACTCCAGCCTGAGTGACAGAGGGAGACTCTCAAAACAAAACAAAACAAAACACACACACACACACAGGCAAAAAATTTGAGTCTTCCAAATTGTACCTTCCCAATTGAGGTCAAATAAGATGATACTCTGCCTATTTGTTTCAGTTTTTCATACCGTGAACATGTCTCTTTTGCAGATTGTTTTGTGCCACTTTTTTTTTGCATTTTGTGCTTTTTTTTTTTTTTTTTTTTTGGTGATTTTACTGCTTAAAATGGCTCCTAAGTGTAGTGTTGAGGTGCTGGGTAGTATTCCTAAGTACAAGAAGGTGGTGATAGGCCTTGCCTTGTTTCCAGGGCAAGAAGAAAATATGTATATTAGATAAGCTTTGTTTTGGCATAAGTTATTGTACTGTTGGCCATGAGTTCAATGTTAAAGAATCAATAATATATATTAAATAGGGTAACTTTAAATAGGAACACAAATAAAACAAGTAATATATTGATTTGTTGATGAAAATGTTACTAGAGGCTTGTAGGAACCTGTATTTCAGTATTTGCTAATTCAGTATTCATGGGGAATTGATAGACCATAACTACCATGAATAATGAGAATTGATTGTGTATTCTCCCAGCCTATAACTTGTCTTTCTCCTCTTTACAGGTCTTTCACACAGCAAAAGTTTTTAATTCTAATGCAGTCTAATTTATCAATTTTTTTTAATAGATCATGATTTTGGTGTGAAATCTGCCTACTCCTAGATCCTGAAGATTTTCTTTTACATTTTTCTAGAAGTTTTATAGTTTGCTTCACATTTAAATTTATTCTGAGTTAATTTTTACGTACGGTGAGAGACTTAGGCTGAGGTTCATTTTTTTTGTTGTTGTTTATAGCTATCCAGTTGCTCCAGCACTGTGTATTGAGAAGGCTTGAAAAGGCTATCTTTCCTTCATTGAATTGCTCTTACAGCTTTGGCAAAAATTAGTTGGGCATATATATGTGTGTCTGCTTCTGAATTTTTAATTATATTCTACTGATCTATTTGTCTGTTGTTCTACCAGTACCTCGTAGTTTCTACTGCTCTAGTTACAAGTCTTGAAATTGGATTGACTAATTTCTGTCGCTTTGTTTTACTTTTTCATAATTGCTTTATTCTAATTCCTTTTTCTTTCCATATAAATTTTTAAAATAATCATCTATATCTACCAAAATCTTGCTGAGATTTCAGTAGGAGCTTCATTAACTTACCAATTTGCAGAGAATTGACATGTTGATTATGTTAGAGCTTTATATCCACGAACACGGTATGTCTTTACATTTCTTTCTGTCTTTGATTTTTTTCCATCAGCATTTTATAGTTCTTGGCATACAAGTCTTTATACAGTTCATTAATTTTATGTCTAAATATTTCATTTTGTAATTGATTGTAAATATATCTTAAAATGCAATGTGTTTTTATTGCTAGTATATGGAAATAGAATTGATTTTTCTTATAGTAAGTTTATCTTGTATCCTGCACTTCTTGCTGCACTCAGTTTGTTCTAGGATTTTATTTTTTTTCTTGGTAGATTCTTTGGGATATCCTATGTACACAACCTGATCATCTGCAAATAAGGACAGTTTTAATTCTATGTTTCTGATTTGTATGTTTTTTATTTCCTTTTGTTGTCTTATTTTACTGGCTAGAACTTCTAGCAGTATGTTGAATAACAGTGGTAAAAGTACAAATCTCTTTTGTTTCCAATTTAAGAATAAAACATTTAGTCTTTTGCCATTAAATATAATCCTAGCCTTAGGTTTTTTGTTGATACTCTATCAAATTGACTAATGTAATTGAATACATGACTGTATTTTGATTTCAAAAAAGGAAGTATCTATTTTCTGCTTTTGAAGTTGTTTATATTTTGGCTTGTCATGGTGCCAGTAGCTGGAATTTGCATATGGTTATTAATTTTGAATAATTTAGACGCTGTAATAATATTATACAAACTCTCCAAATATGGAGTAAAATTTAGCACTGTTGATTATAAAGATACTATGGAGAATGTTGCTTTATGTCTCCTGTTTTTTTCCATATTACTGTCTGAATCCTTAGAAATCTTTCTTTGTCCTTCCTATTATAATTGGGGATGCCTTATCTTCTTATCTGCCTACTTTATGAGTGTATGTTTAGGATGTCTTAGATACTGATTCGATCCTGCTGCTTGTTTCTTTGAAAATATGTTAGTTTTGTGATTTCTTATAAATCAGGATCTTATAAGTTATTTCTTTTAGTTACAGAATGATATACTATTATTTTAAGAGTTGACTTTTTTTTTTAAAAAAAAAAAGAAAGAGACTTCTAGTCCAGCATTTGAGAAGTTTGGAAGTTACTCTTCTGTCCTAAAATAAATAAAAGCAGAAGAAACTTTTAAAGCAATAAGGCTTTTAGATTCCTAAAAGAAGTGAGGTCACAGGGCAAATTGCTAACCCCAAAGTTGGAGTGATCAACAGGTGAATACAAAGAATCAAACTTACTTGGAGCAGAAAATCATGCACAGACATCACCAAGGGAATGAGTGCTGGCGTAGAAAACCTGAACTATATTTGATGACTTTATGAGAGACTCAGTGCAGACAAGTGTAAGAGTTAAAAACTCTAGAGGGACCTAGATATGGCTTCTCCCTCTACTTTTGTGTGTTTTACCTCCAAGAACTCAACCAGGTTCTCATAGTAAATATCAGAAAATATTCCTTGTGTGTTTCAGGAGGGGAGGAGAAAAGGAGCCATTTTGAAATATGCCAGAGCTTTCTGTTTTTCTTAACAAGGTCTGCCCTCAGGGGAAATTAGTTAACCAAGCCTAACTTGTTGGGGTATTATCAGAGCCTAACTAATCTGGAGGAAGGGAAATATACAACTTCAATCAGCTCTATCCTCTCATCTATAAGAAGGGAAATATTCAACTCCAACCCCCCCTAACCATTCTCTCCCACCTAAGAGGGGAAGAAAAAACTGGGAAACACCTGTGAAGCTCATAGTCCAGAGGTATAAGTACACTAAAAAACTGAGACCTAATCAGAGAACCATTCCCCTCCCAGCACACTTTACCATTACATTACTAAAGTCCTATTTATAGCAATTCCTTTTACCATGTACATCATGTTTGGTTATCAGAAAGTTACAAGTTATGCTAAAGGCACTAAAAACAATTTGATGAGACATAAGCAAGCATCAGAACCAGATGTGGCAGGGATGTTAGAATTACCAGACTGAGAATTTTAAACAACCATGATTAATATAATTGTGGACTCTAATGGATAAATGGACATTATGCAAGAACAGATGGGTGATGTAAGCAAAAAGATGGAAATTCTAAGAAAGAACAAAAAAAAGTTAGAAATCAAAATCACTGTGTAGAAATGAATGCCTTTGATCAGTGTATTAGTGGACTGGACATGACTGAGGAAAGAATCTCTGAGTTTATGGATGTATCAGTTGAAACCCCCAAAACTAAAAAGCAAAAAGAACAAATTCTGAAAAATAAAAGAACAGCATTTCTAAGGACCATGGGGCAACTACAAATGATGTACATATACATAATGGGGCAGACAGAAGAGAGAGAGAAAGGAATATTGGAAATATTTGAAGTAATAATGACTGAAAATTTCCACAAATTATTATCAGAAACGAAATTTGTATAAAGCTACTTGAGGAAAACTGTGAAACTCTCATGAAAGAAACCAAAGAACTAAATGAATAGATATACCATGTTCATGGATAGGAAGCTTAAATATTGTCATGATGTCACTTCTTCCCAACTTAGTCTATAGATTCATTGCAATTCCAATAAAAATCACAGCAAGTTATTTTGTGGATATTAAGAAACTGATTCTAAAGTGTATATGAGGAGACAAAAGACCCAGAATAGCCAACACAATATTGAAGAAAAACCAAGCTGGAGGACTGATAATACTCAACTTAAAGACTTACTATAAATCTACAGTAATGAAGATGATGTGATATTGGCTAACTAATAGACAGATAGAACAATGAAATAGACCAGAAAGCCCAGAGATAGACCTACATAAAATGGTCAACTGATTTTGATAGAGGATCAATGGCAATACAGTGGGGCAGTGATAATCTTTTAAATCAATTTGCTGGAACAACTAGATGTTCATGTGCAAAAAAAAAATGAATTTAGTCACAGACTTTATACCTTTCACAGAAATTTACTCAAAATGGGTCATGTACCTAAGAGCAAAGTGCAAAACTATAAAAATTCTAGAAAATAACAGAGGAGAAAACTCTATGACCATGGGTATGTTGATGACTTTTTAGATGCAACACCAAAGGTATAATCCATGAAAGAAAGAATAAAGAAGCTGGACCTTATTAAAATTTGAAACTTTTACAAAAAAATGTTAAGAGAATGAGAATACAAGTCACAAACTGAGAGAAAAAAATTGCAATAGAACATCTAATAAAGGACTGTTATTGAAAATAACAAAGATCTCTTAAAACTACTCAACAATAACAATCCATTTTTAAAATGAGCCAAAGATGTCAACAGACACCTCACTAAAGAAGCTATGCAGATGGAAAATAAACATATGAAAAGATGTTCCATATCATATGTCATCAGAGAAATGCAAATTAAAACAACAATGAGATACCACTACATATCTATTAGAATGGCCAAAATCCAAAACACTGACAACACCAAATGCTGGCCAGGATGTGGAGCAATAGGAACTCTCATTTATTGCTGGTAGGAATGCAAAATGTTTCAGCCACATTTGAAGATAGTTTGGCTCTTACAAAACTAAACATACTCTCCACATACAATCCAGCAATCGCACTTTTTGGTATTTGACCAAAGGAGTTGAAACTTATGTCCACATGAAAACCTGCACATGGATTTTTATGGTAGTTTTATTCATAACTGCCAAAACTTGGAAGCATCCAAGAAGGTCTTCAATAGACGAATGGATAAATAAATTGTGGTCCATCCAGACAATGGAATATTATTCAGTGCTAAAAAGAAATGAACTGTCAAACTAAGCCATGAAAAGACATGGAGGAATCTTAACCATATATTTCTAAGTGAAAAAAACCAAATTGAACAAGCTACCTACTGTATGGTTCCAAATATATGGTATTTTGGAAAAGGCAAAGCTATAGTGAAGAGTAAAGTTGGGGTTGGAGGCAAAGAGGGATGAATAGGTAGAACATAGAGGATTTTTAAGGAGTAAAAATACTCTGTATGGTACTGTAATCATGGATACATGTCATTATATATTTGTCCAAACTCATAGAAAGTACAACACCAAGGTTGAACCCTAAGGTAACTATGGGCTTTGGGTGATTATGATGTCTCAATATAGGCTTATAATCAATTGTAATCAATGTACCACTCTGGAGGAGGCTGTTGATAACGAGGGAGGCTGTTCATGTGTGGGGTCAGGGTGTACATGAGAAATCTCTGTACCTTCCTCTCAATTTTGCTGTGAACCTAAAACTGCTCTAAAAAAACTTAAAAAAGGAAACATTTTCTGGGCAGGACAAGGCTTCTTGTGAAATGGTTTGAATATTTTAGATATGTGGGCTCTGTTATTTAATAAAATTACAATAAGATGCATTCATCAATAGATTACTAGTGCATTGCTTATTAGATTACTGAACAACTAGTGCTTCTCTGAATGGATTCACTGAATACAGACATTTATTTGATCTGCCCTTTGTAACCCCTGATAATACTCCAAGGTTTTGCTGCTACGTGTGAGAACCCAAGATAAGCCTCAAACTTGGATTCTCTCTGAAGGTATAATGAGCTACCACCCCAGCCATTTGGCACATCACCCATGTTATTTTAGAAAAAAAAAAATGCCTTTCAGTGGAATGAGATTATTTTACTTTAGCAGTTTTCTATGTTATAAAGTTTAATTACAAGTTTAAATGAACAGAAGTAAATTTGTGCCCATATGGCATTAAAGTATGTTAACTTTAGGGGAGAGAAATAATATGAATAATGCTTAGAGATGTTTTTCTGTGCCAGAAACAAAGCATAACATTCTTAAAATTGTATTTGCACTGAAATGTACCTGTCTAAGAAAAGAATAATATGTTTTATGCTATTTCTTTTTCTTTTCTTGGATCATGGTCAGTTCTAAAAGTAGAATGAGATTTGTAGCCTAGTAATGGTTTTATAAGCATTACAGTAACTGGGCAAATAATCTATTGTGAATTTCCTACAGGTCTATTGATGTCATTAAACACAAGCATATTGTATTTCAGAATCATTTAGTCACCCTCACTGTTACTGACAGTTGGTGCATTAGTTCATGTTAAATGGAATATCTCTTTAAACTATTCTTGGCATTTCCTAGATTAGATGAATTATGAATTTGATTATTAAAATTAACCTTTTATGTTCATCTGGTATGATGTTCTGAGCCAATGTCCTTTTATACTAAACCTTTACCATCTTTCTATGCTCCAGGAAAAAAAAAAAATCTTTATTCAGGTAAATATTTAATGCAAAGTATAATTTGCATGAAACGTGGTTTGCAATGTATGTAGTTTGTTTTTACTTACAAATATTTTACAAATATATCTGACATGAGCCAGAAGAAGGATGGATATATTCTAAATTTATACATCTTTTTATTTCCTTCTTTCATTTATCAAAGTTGATTGGAATTTTGGAAATAATCGAGGTGAAAATTAGGATAAATTCTATTACAAATAGAGATAAACTATATTTGACTTCCAAAGTATGTGCTAATTGATACTCCTTCTACCCCCCATCCCCATCTCAATACTCTCTAGGTTTTAAGAACATTTTGTTAAATTAAAGGAAAAATATTTTAAAAAATCATGTTTGGCTATTATGTCATGTGCAGATGGGCCTTCTCATTACACTCTTTATTTTATTCCTCTTCATGAATTTGTCAGTTCCTTTCTGATTTTTGCAGGAGAGACTGCACAAGTTGTTCCTTGAACCTCTTTTTCCTTTGTGGATGCACTCATGCATCCACGTATTTCTGTGTGTGTGTGTGTGTGTGTGTGTGTGTAGACACACATATACTATGAGAATCTTTTGGGGGGCATTTGTGAACTGTTTGATCAGGACAGTGGGATTCTGATTGCTTTGTTTTGTGGCAAGGAATTTAGACAGAATTCTGTAAGTAATTTATTCAAAATGAATATGTGAGGGTCAATATAGCAGTGTTCAAAGTTGGATGGAATGCCTTAACAAACACTAGTATAAGTCATGGACTAGCAGTTGATTTTAAGATGTTTACAGTGCAGAAAGTTGTGTTTGGCTTATTTCTACAGATGAAGTAATCTGAAACAGGATAATTGATACATGAGGTTATCAAATCTTGAGTTAGTAAGTCATACATTGTAGAGGTATTTGAACTCCTTATACAGCCATAGCTTTTTCCAGGAGTTACAACTGATGCATTTCAAAGAGGGAAGACCAGTTTGTGAAAATGTTTATAGGCACTAAGATTTTTAAATCTGAGGTTAAATGTGGGTTTCGATTGCTAAGAAGTATGTAGACTACATTATTTGCAAAAATCATGTATACCTTCTAGCTTTGCTTAGGATCCTGAAATATCTTATTGAATACAGAATAACTAGTTGAGAGTATACTGAGTTCTTGGAAGAAATATTCAGTATTCATCTGGACGTTTCTCATCCAGTTCCTAGAACAATTGTCTTAGTGCTATGCTAATGTTATAATCTACTGAGGGACATAGCCAGTGTACAGATAAAATATTTGTTTACTAAAACCTGGTTTAGCTTAGCTAGATATTCTTTGGGGGCTGACAAGGTGCTCAAACAACTTATATTTAGTGATGGTGATTTGATGGAAATATTAAATAAAATCATAGCATATTGATAACTGAGAAGTAAAAGCAGCTGGCAAATTCACTTGGCATGCAGAAACTAGAGGTGAAAGCTTTAGTGAGGAATTAATGTAGTCTCTGAGGTAAACTATTAAATTTATTTGTTTACTTTTAATTACCTGTCTCCTGAGAGCAGACACCTGTCCTTTCTATTCTATAATCCTAATTCCTGGATTAATGAGTAGCACACACCTACTTCTCAATAAATATTTGTTGATTGAACCAACTACCTGGCAGAGAACAAGAATTATACTTCACATTGAGCAATGACATATTCATTGCTGTAATCAGAGTGGAAGACTTACAGTAGAAGCTTAAGAATTGTTCTTGTCTTGCTTTTAAACAAGACATTATTAAGTATCTCAGAGATCATAATTATTTCCTAGAATATAACAGCAAATTTATGTTTTGGTAAATGAGGAACATTTTCAAGGCATCAATTGTTTGAATAAAAATATTATTGAAATGAGAACATCTAATTTTAGGGAAGCAGTTTATTTTGGGGGACCTAAGGTAGTATGTAACATTGGAGTTCAGTGATTATAGAAGAATTTAAGTCGTTGCCTGAATGCAGGATTATCTTTGTTTGACATATTATAGGGGCCAATGCAAGAATTCTGACTTGGATTTGTGAACAAATAAAGGTTTATTTGGGATGCTGCAGTGCACTGAATAATCTCACAAATCAGTGTAACACTCTGATTGTCTGCATTCTCACACAACCCTGAGGTCAGTAAACAATGCACTGCCCATAAGTTCAAAAAACCCCCTGTTCGTTTTTCTAATAATTTTACAAAACTATTTGTCCATATTTATATGATTTTCAAAACCCAATGTATATCTGTGGAGAAACAGTTACTAATTTGTTTTTGTAAGGACAGAAACCTGTTTAATGTCTTAGTGTATATATGGATGTATGCTTGTGCATGTGTATATATGTGTATGTATATATGTAGGTAGACAGATATAGATATGGGCATATAGATAATATATATTATACCAAAACTTTCACATCTTTCCTAATTAATGATAGTTTCTGAGTAATTTCAAAAGTGATGTGGTTGGCAATTTTGGGGAAAAAAATGTTCCTATAGTCAACAGAGAAGAGACTTAGTCTCCATATATTTGATCACCTTCAAGTTCTATGCTTCTATAATATTTAGGGGAAAGTATTTGGAAGAAAATGAAGAAGGGGCCATATTTTGTGACTTCCTCTTCAAATAACTACATACCCAATATTGTATTTCTCCTGAAGTTTCTTTTAGTTTCCGCAAGTTTTGTTTTGTTTGTGATGATTTGGGACAGGGCTATGAAATTTCATTATATATGTATATTATTGTGGTAAGAACACGTAACATGAGATCTACCCTCTTGTCAAACTTTTAAGTGCACAATACAGTATTGTTAACAGTAGGCACAATGTTGTGTGGCAGTTGTGTAGAGCTTACTCATCTTGTATAACAAACTACAGTTGACCCCTTGAACAACACAGGAGTTAGGGTGCTGACTCCTCCCATAGTTGAAAATCTGCCTATAACTTGATTCCCCTAAAACTTAGCTATTAGCCTTCTCTTGATTGGGAGCCTTACCAATAAAATAAACAGTCATTTGTTATTTCTTTACAAGATGAATCACCTTTCTCAGATGGCAGTCAACCACAGCTGCAGACATGAAACTATAGTAACATATTTAGCAATTAAACTTTTTCTTGTAATGTTATGACTTCTCTGCTTCTTGGGAACACTTTCAGCATCACTAATTGCACTTTGTATGGGTCCTATAGTATTATTCAAGGTTTACAGTATTGCACTGAACATGATGAAAAATATGTGAGAACCTTGAGAGATCACTGTTTACTGTGATACGAAGTTAACAGTAGAGATGATCTGCTCACACATGGAGATGATTAGCATCATATGACATTTTAAGTGGCTACTCACAACAGGTGAGCTTACCGCGATACCAACAGGAAGTGGCTACAAAATTATAAGTATGTACTACAGTGAGTTTATGCAGTTATGATTTAATACTGCACTTTTACTTTTGTTTACATTTCTCTAAACTTTGAATGGTGCCATGTACATTCTGTATTTGTGTGGTAAGTTTTGATAATTTTAACTTTCTATAATATATTTTTTTGTATATTTTATGGTAGTAAATGATAAAAATAGACTAGAATCTACATATATTTATCCTTTTATATATACCTTTTTCTTTTATTTATTTTTTTGAGACAGCGTCTTGCTGTGTCGCCCAGGCTGGAGAGCCATGGTGCAATCTCAGCTCACTGAAACCTCTGCCTCTCAGCTTCAAGCGGTTCTCCTGCCTCAGCCTCATAAAATAAGTAGCTGGGACTACAGGCTTGGGCCACCACAGCTGGCTAATTTTTTTCTGTTTTTTTTGTAGAGACAGGGGTTTTGCCATGTTGGCCAGGCTTCTTAATTTTTTTTTTTTTTATATGTCTTAGGCTGTGTGGTGTGTCTATAAGTTTTTTCAAATTGTCGAGTCTCCAAATATTTACCAGTATATTTATTGAAAAAAAAATCTGTGTTTAAGTGAACCTATACAGTTTAAAATTGTGTTGTTCAAGGGTCAACTCTATGTACCCATTGAACACCGGCTTTCCATTTCTTCTTTCCTACAACTCCTGGCAGCCACCATTCTACTCTGTTTCTGTGAGTTTGACTATTTTAGATGCCTCATGTAAGTGAAATGATATAGTATTTGTCATTCTGTGACTGGCCTGTTTCCCTTAGCATAATATCCTCCAGGTTCATGTATGTCTTCAAATATGGTAGGATTTCCTTCTTTTTAAGGTTGAAAACTATTTCATTGTGTGTGTGAACCACATTTTCTTTCTTTATTCAGCCATCGATGGACATTTAGGTTATTTACGTATCTTGGCTATTGTGCATAATGCTGGAATGAGCTTGGGAGTGCAGATGTCTCTTTGAGATTCTGGTTTCAGTTCTTTTGGATATATACCCAGAAAAGGGATTGCTGGATCGCTTAGTAATTCTGTCTTTAATTTTTTTGAGGAACCTCTATACTGTTTTTCCTATTGGCCACACCAATTTTTCATTCCCACCAACAGTATACCACAGTTCTTGTTGTTCAAATGACTGTGATTATCATTCAGTGATATGCCCTTGATATAGAGATATGCAATATGTGCTTGCCTGAGGTGGCCCATGCTTATTTTGTTATAATTCTTTATGATTTATTTACAAGAAAAAATACACTCAAAACTGATTTTCTGTTTTGAATCTTTTAAATAATATTTATTTAAACATAAATATAAATATATAATACTTAATGTGTATTATCTAATGTGATTAGTACAGGTCTGCATGGTCAGTCTCAGAGTTCTTACTGGAAATTTTCTAACAGCCCATTGTACATTTTAAATTTGAGCTTTATTATCTAAACTAATTTCTGTAAAGTTGTAAACCATTTACATTGCAAAGGAAATTCCTTTTTTGGAAGTTATTTTATAAAATAGCTCTATAATTCATGATTTTGGAGATCCACCTCTACCACCATGTATTATGTCAGTGCATTTATAGGGTTGAGCAAAAGATTTTATAGTGGATGACACGAATATTTTACTTTGAGTCTACAGTGCAAAAGAATAACAACAAAATGTGTGGGGAATTCTGTTATGAGCTAGCCTGTCTGTGGGTTTAATTTGAATTCACTGAAGAGAGTGGACTTCGTAGATTCAAGTTAATGAGCCATTTCTCTTAAAGTCTTCTGTCACTATGGGATTGCATATAGTTAGAACTGACAGTTGGAAACATGCTGAGATAGGGAAACTAAAAAAACAGCTGTCTCTCTGGGCAAATGGTACCAGCTGGTGAAGCTCTCCAAAGCAAAATATTTTATATAATAAAATAGCTTTCAGAGATCCCTGAAGTTACATATTATATATTTAAGGTGAATTTTTTGTTTGTTTGCCTTCATTGAGCCAAAATACTATGATGTAAAATGGCAGGTACATTTTATTCAGTTTAAGAAGTCTTTTACTGACAAGTAATCTCCTTCGCATGTGTTCATTAATTCATAAGCCTTCAGAGTTTACTTTCTAAAATCGTGTGCAGATCCCTCGAAAGGTGTTTTGTTTCTTGTATGGATTTTAGAAATAAAGACAGTTTTTTTCCTGTTAGGTCTTTTCTGGAATGAAATCTATTTTGAAATGTCTTGAATTGTATTAGTAATTAATAGTTTTATGTTTTGTTTTAATTCACACTTTGAGAAAAGATTTATACCTCTGAATCTTAATTTAAATTTTAGAATTACCATTCTTTTGATATAGTTCGATCTGACTGCTAAAAACTATCATTTAGATTTGTCAAAAATTTTGTATTTTATCTAAGTAGAAAACAATTGCTTTTTTGGCAGAACGGTAATTGTTGAATTTTTGGAATATCAGTATTCTGAGATGCTTTAGTTTTTGTACGTACATGGCAAAACTGTATAATTAATGTTTGAGTGAAAAGAAATAGGCAAAGGGCTGGTGTATATTACATCCTTCAGTAGAAGTTCATCATGTTACTCATAAGAAAGATTTTTAGCTAAAAGTGATAAATCTAATTGAATATATAGTATATTTGGTTGTAATCCACTTAACATCCTGTTTTGGCTTATGAGCTATACTTCTTTGTTTTACTTTACTGATGGTTGCTAGGGGGTTTACAATATGTATCTTTAACTTATCACAGTTTATCTTCATAGAAAATGATGCCACTTCACATATAATGTGAGAGCCTTATAACGTTGTATTTCTACTTCTCTCTATATCTGGGTTTCCATCTGGAATCATTTTCTTTAGCTTAAAGAACTTTCTGTAATATTTGTCATACCAGTCTGCTGGCAATTAATTTTCTTGGCTTTTGTTTATCTGGAATGGTCTTTATCTTGCTTCATTTTTGAAGGATAATTTGAATGTATGTAGAGTTCCAGGTGATGGGATTATTGTTTTTTCTTGGATTACGTTAAAAGTGATAGTCCATTTTCTTCTGGCTTATATTGTTTCTGTTGAGGAGTCCTATTTCTTATCTTTGTTACCGTCTATGTAATGTGTTGTTTTTCTCTGGGTACTTTTAAGATTTTTTTTTTCTTTATCGATGGTTTTCAGTGATTTGATTATGAATGTGCCTTAGAGTTCTTTTCTTCCTGGTTATTCTGCTTGTTGAGCTTCTTGGATCTGTGGCCTTACAGTTTTTATCAAATCTGGAAAATGATCTACCCTTATATCTTCAAATATTTTATCTCTTCTCCCATCCACACTTCCTGTATTCTAATTACATGTGTGTTAAACTTATTGTCATTGTCCCACTGGTTACTGAAGCAGTGTTCATTATTTCAGTCTTGCCAATCTTTTATTTGAGGGAGCTTTATTGCTATATTTTCATATTTGCTTATCTATTCTTCTGTAGCATGTAATCTACAGTTAAATCTATCCTATATTGCTTATCTCAAATGTATTTTTTTCCAGTTCTTGGCAATTCCATTTTTTATTTTTTTAAATCTGTTTCTTTTCTCATTATGCTTATATTTTCCTCTATGTGATTGAACAGTTTTGTAATAGGTGGCTTAATATTCTTGTCTCCTAATTTCATAATCTCTGTCACTTCTAGGTTTGTTTTTATTGATGATATTTTTCCTGGTTATGAATCACGTTTTCCTGTTTCTGTGAATTTCTCTAGAAATTTGTATTGGACGGTGGTCATTGTAAATATTATGTTGATGTAAATATTATGTTAATATTGTTGTCTCCCTTTTAACAAATGTTGAACTTTATTTTGGCAGCAGGTAAGTTTCTTTTAAGCAGTCTGATCATTCTAGGGATAGTTTAGCTCTCTTACGAGTTGTGGCCTTTTTCAGGTCACTACTGAATATGAGTATTCCATGAGGCCTTTGCAGTCTGGGTAGTTGCAACTCAACTGACTCCTATTCCCTATATGAGCTCTGGGAATTGTTCAGCTTTGAGCTGTCCAGTAAGTTTTCTCCTGTAGTTCTCTTTATCTAGTCTCCTGCAGTTTCACCTTATGCATATAAAGCTTAGTATTCAGCCAGAGACTTAAAGGAACTCTTAGGGAGACTTTCTAGAGTTATTTTTCTGCATAAATCCCTTTTCAATTGTATCGAGCTTTATGGTTTCCCTCAACTCAGACCTCTTCTCAACGTAGCAAGGTCACAGTATTCTGTTTGAGCTCCTCCTCCTCGTGTCACAGCGCAGATATTGCCTTCAGGCAGAAAGCCAACATGTTTATGGGGCTTATCTCCTTTGTTTTCCTTCTCCCAAGGATCATAGATCTATACTGCTTGTTTTCCCCTACCTGAAACAATTTAATACATTTTATACAGTTGTCTAGTTGTTTATAATGAGAAGGCATGTCCAGATGTCCAAATACTAGTAACTCTATTATGACTCTGAGTTGAAATCTAACTGAATTTATTGTGCTATTTTTTTTTTTTACTCATGGTAGAAACAGGAAGATTGGAGAAAACTGTTCCCTACCTCTCCTCCCTCAATGGCAGTGGTTTTGAAAGAGTATCTTTTTACTTAAGATAGCCTATCTTTCTTACAATAGTAGTTCCCAGTAGAGCCTACATCATTATGTTCAATAGAATTGTCTTTTTCTAGCTCAACAAAGACTTTTCTTGTTAAATTGTTAAAACTCTCCATGTGTAAAGGTAAAAGGAAAGTGGTGAAAATAGTATCATTTTACTTCTATCATTGTAGAGAATAATTATCTTCTTTTGAAAAAATATAAAGAGGCATAGTGTTAATCTATAATGTAGTTGCTGATATTATCTCTCTCACAAATTACTTTTAAGCTTTCAGATGGCATANTGAGCTTTATTATCTAAACTAATTTCTGTAAAGTTGTAAACCATTTACATTGCAAAGGAAATTCCTTTTTTGGAAGTTATTTTATAAAAATAGCTCTATAATTCATGATTTTTGGAGATCCACCTCTACCACCATGTATTATGTCAGTGCATTTATAGGGTTGAGCAAAAGATTTTATAGTGGATGACACGAATATTTTACTTTGAGTCTACAGTGCAAAAGAATAACAACAAAAATGTGTGGGGAATTCTGTTATGAGCTAGCCTGTCTGTAGGTTTAATTTGAATTCACTGAAGAGAGTGGACTTCGTAGATTCAAGTTAATGAGCCATTTCTCTTAAAGTCTTCTGTCACTATGGGATTGCATATAGTTAGAACTGACAGTTGGAAACATGCTGAGATAGGGAAACTAAAAAAACAGCTGTCTCTCTGGGCAAATGGTACCAGCTGGTGAAGCTCTCCAAAGCAAAATATTTTATATAATAAAATAGCTTTCAGAGATCCCTGAAGTTACATATTATATATTTAAGGTGAATTTTTTGTTTGTTTGCCTTCATTGAGCCAAAATACTATGATGTAAAAATGGCAGGTACATTTTATTCAGTTTAAGAAGTCTTTTACTGACAAGTAATCTCCTTCGCATGTGTTCATTAATTCATAAGCCTTCAGAGTTTACTTTCTAAAATCGTGTGCAGATCCCTCGAAAGGTGTTTTTGTTTCTTGTATGGATTTTAGAAATAAAGACAGTTTTTTTCCTGTTAGGTCTTTTCTGGAATGAAATCTATTTTTGAAATGTCTTGAATTGTATTAGTAATTAATAGTTTTATGTTTTGTTTTTAATTCACACTTTGAGAAAAGGTTTATACCTCTGAATCTTAATTTAAATTTTAGAATTACCATTCTTTTGATATAGTTCGATCTGACTGCTAAAACTATCATTTAGATTTGTCAAAATTTTGTATTTTATCTAAGTAGAAAACAATTGCTTTTTTGGCAGAACGGTAATTGTTGAATTTTGGAATATCAGTATTCTGAGATGCTTTAGTTTTGTACGTACATGGCAAAACTGTATAATTAATGTTTGAGTGAAAAGAAATAGGCAAAGGGCTGGTGTATATTACATCCTTCAGTAGAAGTTCATCATGTTACTCATAAGAAAGATTTTAGCTAAAAGTGATAAATCTAATTGAATATATAGTATATTTGGTTGTAATCCACTTAACATCCTGTTTTGGCTTATGAGCTATACTTCTTTGTTTTACTTTACTGATGGTTGCTAGGGGTTTACAATATGTATCTTTAACTTATCACAGTTTATCTTCATAGAAAATGATGCCACTTCACATATAATGTGAGAGCCTTATAACGTTGTATTTCTACTTCTCTCTATATCTGGGTTTCCATCTGGAATCATTTTCTTTAGCTTAAAGAACTTTCTGTAATATTTGTCATACCAGTCTGCTGGCAATTAATTTTCTTGGCTTTTGTTTATCTGGAATGGTCTTTATCTTGCTTCATTTTGAAGGATAATTTGAATGTATGTAGAGTTCCAGGTGATGGGATTATTGTTTTTTCTTGGATTACGTTAAAAGTGATAGTCCATTTTCTTCTGGCTTATATTGTTTCTGTTGAGGAGTCCTATTTCTTATCTTTGTTACCGTCTATGTAATGTGTTGTTTTCTCTGGGTACTTTTAAGATTTTTTTTTTCTTTATCGATGGTTTTCAGTGATTTGATTATGAATGTGCCTTAGAGTTCTTTTCTTCCTGGTTATTCTGCTTGTTGAGCTTCTTGGATCTGTGGCCTTACAGTTTTATCAAATCTGGAAAATGATCTACCCTTATATCTTCAAATATTTTATCTCTTCTCCCATCCACACTTCCTGTATTCTAATTACATGTGTGTTAAACTTATTGTCATTGTCCCACTGGTTACTGAAGCAGTGTTCATTATTTCAGTCTTGCCAATCTTTTATTTGAGGGAGCTTTATTGCTATATTTTCATATTTGCTTATCTATTCTTCTGTAGCATGTAATCTACAGTTAAATCTATCCTATATTGCTTATCTCAAATGTATTTTTTTCCAGTTCTTGGCAATTCCATTTTTTATTTTTTTAAATCTGTTTCTTTTCTCATTATGCTTATATTTTCCTCTATGTGATTGAACAGTTTTGTAATAGGTGGCTTAATATTCTTGTCTCCTAATTTCATAATCTCTGTCACTTCTAGGTTTGTTTTATTGATGATATTTTCCTGGTTATGAATCACGTTTTCCTGTTTCTGTGAATTTCTCTAGAAATTTGTATTGGACGGTGGTCATTGTAAATATTATGTTGATGAGCGTCTGAATATTGTTGTCTCCCTTTTAACAAATGTTGAACTTTATTTTGGCAGCAGGTAAGTTTCTTTTAAGCAGTCTGATCATTCTAGGGATAGTTTAGCTCTCTTACGAGTTG
The DNA here is from genome assembly GCF_001698545.2 of Rhinopithecus bieti. Classification (NCBI taxonomy): domain Eukaryota; kingdom Metazoa; phylum Chordata; class Mammalia; order Primates; family Cercopithecidae; genus Rhinopithecus; species Rhinopithecus bieti. The sequence goes on from NW_016804239.1 coordinate 175,837, forward strand.
TGGCCTTTTCAGGTCACTACTGAATATGAGTATTCCATGAGGCCTTTGCAGTCTGGGTAGTTGCAACTCAACTGACTCCTATTCCCTATATGAGCTCTGGGAATTGTTCAGCTTTGAGCTGTCCAGTAAGTTTTCTCCTGTAGTTCTCTTTATCTAGTCTCCTGCAGTTTCACCTTATGCATATAAAGCTTAGTATTCAGCCAGAGACTTAAAGGAACTCTTAGGGAGACTTTCTAGAGTTATTTTCTGCATAAATCCCTTTTCAATTGTATCGAGCTTTATGGTTTCCCTCAACTCAGACCTCTTCTCAACGTAGCAAGGTCACAGTATTCTGTTTGAGCTCCTCCTCCTCGTGTCACAGCGCAGATATTGCCTTCAGGCAGAAAGCCAACATGTTTATGGGGCTTATCTCCTTTGTTTTCCTTCTCCCAAGGATCATAGATCTATACTGCTTGTTTTCCCCTACCTGAAACAATTTAATACATTTTATACAGTTGTCTAGTTGTTTATAATGAGAAGGCATGTCCAGATGTCCAAATACTAGTAACTCTATTATGACTCTGAGTTGAAATCTAACTGAATTTATTGTGCTATTTTTTTTTTTACTCATGGTAGAAACAGGAAGATTGGAGAAAACTGTTCCCTACCTCTCCTCCCTCAATGGCAGTGGTTTTGAAAGAGTATCTTTTACTTAAGATAGCCTATCTTTCTTACAATAGTAGTTCCCAGTAGAGCCTACATCATTATGTTCAATAGAATTGTCTTTTCTAGCTCAACAAAGACTTTTCTTGTTAAATTGTTAAAACTCTCCATGTGTAAAGGTAAAAGGAAAGTGGTGAAAATAGTATCATTTTACTTCTATCATTGTAGAGAATAATTATCTTCTTTTGAAAAAATATAAAGAGGCATAGTGTTAATCTATAATGTAGTTGCTGATATTATCTCTCTCACAAATTACTTTTAAGCTTTCAGATGGCATAGCAAAGGCTACTCTGAGACATGATAAAATTTTCTCAGTCTACCTTATTTTTCCCCCAATCTCTATTTTTAATGAGTACTTTTTAAAAGGTAGGATAAATAATTTATAGGAAATTTATTATTTACATGTACAATGTCTGATTTATAACTTGCTTTTTTGTCTGGCTTACTGATATGTATTGCTAACCTTTTTATTTTCATCTATTGGTCTACCTTAGATGTGTGAACTTTAATGTGTTTCCTTGATTATTCTAATGAAGATCAGCGCAAAGTAATTCAAACATTACTATTTGCCTTTGAGATTGTTTGTTATAAATATTTACTTTAACAGAGTGAGAAAGAAACAAGAAAAGATAAAAGCTAGTGGAATTCCTTACCCAGAGGCCTGTTATACTGAATGCCTGAGTTCAGGAACCATGGACTCTTCACTTTTCTTGGTTTTGAAACATGGATGTTGGTATTATTAACAGAAACGGAAAAAATTGGGCTCTGTTGTTTTACATCAAATCATCTGAATATATCCTGTATTAAAGTTAAAATCATATACATTTATGTAGTCAGGAAATGAATCTAGAGCAGTGCTCTCAATAGTGTGCAGCACAGAAATGATGCGGATCAGACCGTTTTTTTCCTTTTGGTCCAGGGCAAATAATATTGTGAAAATAATCTGTAGTATATAAGTGGTGCTGTTTAGGCCAGGGTCTCTTGAACAGGGGATTGGGATGATAGGATTTAAGAGTTGGGGTCTGCTAATCTAGATGGCTTGCATAGAATAGAATAGAAATCACATCTTTTATTTTACTAGCCTCTAACCTAAATTTCTTTTAACTATAAATGAAGGCATAAAAATAGTAATATTTTGTCTTATGACTTTGTCACAGATAGAAATCACATATGTTCTCATATGTAGTATAGTTATATTTAAAATGAATTAATAAGGAAGAATGTACATTATATCATAAATTTGGTATTTTGTACAACTTTATTCCAATATAATTGGTTTATTTTATCGTCCTGTATCTTATTTTTGTTTTAAAAACATTATTCTGAGAAGAGTCCATCGACTTCATCAGTCAGCCAAGAGAATTATGTCCCACAAATTAAGAATGTCTGGTTAAAATTTCTCATCTTATACTTAGACCATCTTTTGTAGTTTGTCTGCTAGTATAGGTTACTAATAGTCCTTTAATTTCTAGTTTTGCATCTCACTCTCCCTCTCCCTCAGCATCTTTCTTTCTTTCTTTCTTTCTTTCTTTCTTTCTTTCTTTCTTTTCTTTCTTTTCTTCTCTTCTTTCGTTCGGTTTCTCTCTTTTCTTCTTTCTTTGCTTTCTTCTCTGGGGGACGTAAGTTCTAGAGTTACATCGTGGTACAACGTGCAGGTTTGGTTTACCTATGGTATACATGTGCCGATGTTGTAGGCTGCTGCACCCATTAACCGTCATTGTACATTAGGGTATATCTGACCTAATGCTATCCCCACAATAGGACCCGGTGTGTGATGTTCCCCTTCCTGTGTGCAAGTGATCTCATTGTTCAATTCCCATCTATGAATGAGAACATGTGGTATTTGGTTTTCTGTTCTTGCGATAGTTTGCTGAGAATGATGGTTTCCAGCTGCATCCATGTCCCTACAAGGGACACGAACTCATCCTTTTTTATGACTGCATAGTATGGGGATATGGAGATATCCCAATATGAGCTTGAGGGACTTGATGAATGAATGTAAGGGGAGGATGAAGGGGGAAGCGTTAAACACTTAGGCTTATAGACTGAGCAGTTAGATGGCTGGTAGTTCCATTTGTGGAGCTGATGAACAGAATGGAGAAGGAACAGCTTAGAACATATACAGATGGATTCAGTTTGAACATACTGAGGCTCTTCAATAAATGTTTGAATATTTAAGGTGCCTGAAAGATCACTAGGAGGAGATACCAATAGTTAATTGAATACATACAAGTCTGATTCTCTAGTGAGTTATTCAAGAATCTGGTTATTGGGAAGAAGGGGTAGGATACAATAAGGACTCTTCATTAGACCAGATAAAAGGAAAATATGAGAACAACTGATCTGAAGCAGATATAAATGGAGGACAGCTGGGAGTATAGAGTAACACCTTAGGAAATGTTAATGGAAAGTTGGAGGAATGAATATTTTCTCAAAGATATGCCGAGCAAGTAGTCACTTCAAAAGATTTTTTAAAACCTTTTAGAATTTACCCCACAAGAATGAAGTATGAAAGGTTTAAAGGGGAAAAACGTAGTTGAGATGGAGATAATTTTAGTGAAATTTAAGATGTAGTTCTGACTTAGGATATGAATCCAGGGTAAATGTCCTTTGGTTCTAATTAGACCACTCATTGCCATTCATTCATATCATAGTTTCTTTAATGTAAAGATGTTGGAGTAGCCCTTTTAGGTTTAGCCAAACTGACATTATTGAATAATATTAAACTTTAATTATTAAGAACTTTTATTTTTCTTTCTTCTTTTCTTTGGTCTGACTCTTCCTTCCTTTATTATTCCTCCCCGCTCCCCACCCTACTCCTTCTAGGAGGCGGCTAGGATGCAAGTAGAGTTTGGATAAATAGGACATTAACAGGGAAAGCTATCCTTTTCTAAGTAGTTAGGTAACTTACAGAGTGGATCTTTATTTTAAACGATTCTAAGTCCCAAGGTGATAATTTTGTCTACATTTAATTTTAATAGGATTCAATAAACAATACTTAATGTTATGTTTTTCTTAGTGAATATTTTGAGAAGCATTAAGTAATTTAAAATTGATTGATTAAACTGTGATAGATCCACACAATGGAATGTTGCTATGACTAGTAAAAAAGAATGAAGACAATCTCTATTACTGACAGGGGAGTTCACCAGGATAAATTTTTAGGTGATAAAGTAACACAGCGCATTTAGTCTGCTGTAAGAAAGAGGGAATAATAAGACTACATTGTGCAACAGTGTGTTTAGTGTACTGTCCTTTTAAGAAAGAAGAGAAAATAAAATTTTATATGACTTTATTGGCTCAGAGAAACACTAAAAGGATGTATAAGAAACGAATATTAAGATTTCCTGTAGGGAGTAGAATGAGGGTGAATACAATGGAGGAGGACGGGGTGAAGGAAGTGAGACTTCTTAATGTATATCATGTTATATTGTTTTCATTTTTAAATTGTGAATTTTACAATAGAGAACTTCCTTTTAAAAGATTGTTTTCGTATAATTCTTTATAAAAAGTGTCACATGTCTGCAGGCACTACTAATTAAATTTTTTTCATTCATTCATTATTCATGTATTGTGCACCTGTATTGTGGTTGATACTACAATGAAGTAGGATATAATTCTTATTTATAAGGTGCTTATAGTTGAATAGGCAAATGAGAATATGAGATAATCATGATAGAATGACACATGTTAAAAGAAGGGCACAGAATTCATTGGCAAAGTCAGTAAAAACTTCAGTTAGGGTAGTATTTGACTTGAGTTTTGGGGAATTGAAGAAAATGGGGAAGTTAAGATAATTTTATATAGGGGATAAACAATGGCACAAACAACAAAATACGGCATTTACTTCAGTTGTCTTGATTTTGGCAAACAACAGTGGGTGAAAATATCCTAAGTATAGTTGTAGTCTTTCAACATTTTAAGAAATTAAAGTCTTTTGATGAAAGCAACTTGTTATTACCCTATTTGTCATCTGCTGCATTTTTATTGAACTAACCTGTGGCTAAAGATGCACTGTCAGTAGCATCTGAACTAGAAATGTGAACAGTTTGAGAAATTTTAAAATAACTTTTTGTTTTGTTATATTTTCACACTTATATATATGGTTCCTTGTAATTATGTAATATTCCTGTATTATATATTACTTAATCTTCTTCTGAAACATTTGCATATTTTAAAACATTATCCCCTTTACTACTAATATATTTGTGTATATTTCTTAAGAACAAGAATGTTCTCTTTATAATTATCAGAATCAAGAAATTTTCCATTAATAACATTGTTCTATAGATTATGTTTAAATTTTGCTGATGTTGCATAATATACTTAATAAATAGCTACTTTTCGTGAAGTACAGGATCAAATCCAGGTTCACACATTGCATTTAGTTGTCATGTCTCTTTATTCTGTAACAATTCCTTATCTTGTCTTTATCTTTCGTGACCTTGACATTTTTTGAGGAGTACTGGATATTTGTAGAATGGCTCTCAATTGGAATGTTATATGTGTTTTCTCATGATTCGATTCAGGTTGTGCATTTTTGGCAGAAGTACTTTCGAAGTGATCCTTTATCCTCTAAGCATGATATCAAGAGCATGTGATTTTGATCTGTTCCAATATTGGTGATGTCTTTCAGATCTCACCACAAAAGTACTATTATTTTTATCTTTGTAATTAATAAGTAATTTGGGGAAGATACTTGAAACTGTGAATCTTTTGCCTACTAATTTTAGCATCCATTGATTTTATAACTATATCATTTCTTCTGTATGTGTTAATTGGGATTCTACTGTGAGGAAGAGCATTCTCCCTCCTTCCCTTTTATTTTATTTATATCATTATGGACTCATAGATTCTTGTTTTATTTAATAGGTGATGTGATCTATTGCTGCCATTATTTTGATGCCTAAATTATCCCAGATTTAGCCAGAAGGATCCTCATCAGGCAGATTTTTGTGTTCTTTTAACATGTATAAGCCACTCTTTCAGTATTTTCTTAATTTTTGGTACAACAAATACTTTTTAGGTTTATCTTGTACTTTCTGTGCTCCAGGTCTTGAATCTGTGTTTTCTCCAGAGAGCTCTGACTCTTCTTAGTGGAGAATTGGACACGGATGGACACACACACACACACACACACCCACACACACCCACACACACCCCCACCCCTACACCTCCACAGCCATGAACAGCATAATGATGTTTAGGTCAACAATGGACCACATATGTAAGGTGGCTCCATAAGATTAAAATATTGTCTTTTTACTCTACCTTTTCTATGTTTAGGTGTGTGTGTGTATGTGTGTGTGTGTGTGTGTGTGTGTATTTGTTTTGTTTTGTTTTGAGATGGAGTGGCACTCTGTTGCCCAGTCTGGAGTACAGTGGTGCAACCTCGGCTCACTGCAACCTTTGCCTCCTGAGTTCAAGCGATTCTCCTGCCTAAGCCTCCCAGGTAGCTTGGGGCTACAGGCTTATGCCACCATGCCTGGCTAATGTTTGTATTTTTAGTAGAGGTGGGGTTTCGCCATGTTGGCCAGGCTGGTCTTGAACTCCTGAACTCAGGTGATCCACCCACCTCAGCCTCCCAAAGTGCTGGGATTACCTGCATGAGCCACTGTGCCCTTCCCTGTTTAGGTATATTTAGATACAGAAATACACCATTATGTCACAATTGCCCACAGTATTTAGTATGGTGTCATGCTGTACAAGTTTGTAGCCTAAGAGCAGGAGGCCATACCATGTAGCCTAGATGTGTAGTAGATTGTGCTGTCTGGGTTTCTGTAAGTACAATCTTGATGTTCACACAGTGACAAAGTCACCTAATTATGCATTTCTCAGAATATATCCCCTTCACTAAGTATTGCATGACTGTTTAGACACATGCACATGCAAACACCTGCCCCACCCCAAGATTTGTGCATTACTAGTGATACCAGTGCTTTTAGGCCCTTGGCACATATATTTGTGTGTCTGTGCATGTACATATATGTGTATTCACAGTTTTTGCTTTCTGAAGATAGGTAAATTTAGAAGTAAATAAGATGCATATATATATATATATATATATACACACATATCCATTTTATCTGTATATGTGTGTATGTGTAGTAGAAAATAGGAGTACATACTGACATCAGTGCAAGGAATTTTTAATTTAATTTAATTTTAAAACTCAGAGGAAGCCCTGAAACAGAAAAATGAGACCTGACAAAGGAGGAAGAAATATAGGTGATTTTTTTTCTGCCTTCCTCTCATTGCATTCCCAATATCACAGCCCGAAGATATTGAAAGGAAGATTACTTTTTTTGTTGTTTTTGAGATGACCAGGACTCTTTTATTCCTCTTCTTGGCCAGTAACATGAAATGGATGCTGAATTACCACTCCTAGCAATGTGAAGTGACTAGGTAATGTTTTCTATTTGTATCTGGAGAGGTAAAGTTAGCTGTTAGGAAGGAGTAGAGACTGGAGGGGCTGTGGAAGTGGTGTACTCTGCAGACTTCAGTATTTTATTCAGTGCTTCTTTCAGTGGAAGTACTATAGATGTTCAGATTATCTAGTAATGAACTTCATTACTTATTGTGAGATGAGTTAACTTTGGATTTAATCATGCTGGATTTTAGCTGCAGTATTTTTACATATAAACACTGAATAAAATATCATAAAATACCCAAAATTAAGCTTGGGCCTGTTCATATTAGCTACCCTTTCACCCTAAAATCTAAGAATACCATGTATATTAAATATTTTATTGTTTGTTAAATATTATATTAAATATTTTAGTCTCAAACTTATGGACTGAGAAATATCCAGAAAGATTTGGGAGGGTAAATGGAAAATCATCTGTGTTTCAGGCATCTCTTTTAGAGTCTGTTTCTGTTAATGTATTAAAAAATGATTTAAAATACTTAAAAACCAACAGAAATTTGTTGAGTACATTGTTCTACTTGGTTTTGTTTGAGTTAGGATTAAGTAAAACTACAGTCTTTCTTCTCAAGGAACTTACATCAAGCAGAGGAAATAAGACTTAAATATAATAATCAGGACTGGGCATGGTCGCTCACGCCTATAATCCTAGCACTTTGGGAGGCTAAGATGGGTGAATTACTTGAGCTCAGGAGTTTGAGACTAGCCTGGGCAACATGGTGAAACTCCATCTCTACAAAAAATACAAAAAATTAGTCAGGCGTGGTGGTGCAGGCCTGTAGTCCCAGCTACTTGGGGAGCTGAGGTGGGAGGATCATTAGAGCCCAGAGGTCAAGGCTACAGTGAGCCGAGATCACGCCACTGCACACTCTAGCCTGGATGACAAAGTAGAGACCCTGTCTAAAAAAAAAAAAAAAAAAGAAATATGACCATCAGAAAAGTAAAAGCTAGTGAATAATTATTTGCTGAGTAGACTTTGGTTGACAAAGGAAATCAGAGAAAGGGAAATGTTTTAGGGGAAAAACTATATGAAGGTGGTATGCCTTAAGCTTATTTTTTAAAACATGACTATATTGGAGAGCTAGAGGCATATTATCTTTTGATAATAGAACCTTTATTCAAATACCTTAAAATAAATATTTAAAATGCTTGAAAACATTAAAAGGTTAACAAAATATTTTTTAAAATAGATTTTAAATAATACCAAATGAAATGTATGTAAATCAAAATTATAGTCAATAAAGTTAAAATTCAACAGCCTACTTAAATAGAAGATTAGACATAGCTGAAGGGAGAATTGAACTACTAGAAGATAACTTATCTCAATAAAATTACTTAGTATATAGCTCAGAAAAATTTTAAAAAGAGATGGGAAATATGAAAGAGAGCTTATAACAGGGATAGTAGAATGAAGATGTTTAGCATGTATTTAATAGGAGTTCTAGAAAAAGGAAGAGTAAGGAAATATTTGAAGAAATATTATCTGTGAATTGTCTTGAATTGGTAAAAGATTCAGGAACTACATTGAGTCCTCAGGATGATTAATAAAACTGAACGTACACCTAGGTATTATAGTGAATCTTTGGCACATCAAAGGCATAGGGAAGATTATAAAAGCAAGCAGATAATGAAGCCTGATTATCTACAACCTCAGCTAGACTGACAGCTGAAACATTAACACCTGTGGATACCAGAAGACACCAGAGGAAATAACTATTGATCCAGAATTGTATGCTCAAATAAAACCATAATTCAAAATTAGGTTCAGATACATATATTTTCAGACAAAGGCTGACAGTTTACCTTTTGCTAAAGAGCTACCAAAGAAGCAAACTGAATTAATAAGAAGAAAGAAAGTGAGATGTAACTAAGAAGGCATGCTGAGCAGTGGAATTGGTAAGCCTGTGAGCAGTGTAAAGGAACTTTAGCTATATAAAGCAACAACAATAATAAACAGCAAATACAAAGCCAAGGTAGAAAAATATGCTATTTAAAAATAACATGAGGGAGGTAAGATGCATTAAAAAGATGGGGTAGATCTCTCTAAAGTCTTTGAACTATTCAAGAAAAAAAGAGAGGGATTAATTTTAGATGTAAGTATGCTAAATATTCATGTTAAAACTATAAGAATGTCACTAGAGGAACAGAACCAGAATATATCACTTTTATACCAGAGAGTGAGAAATAAAGAAAACTTAACCTATTAAAAGATAGGAAGAGAAAGAAAGAAACATAGAAAAAGCAAGATAAATAAAAGGTACAGGATAAAATGATTCAGTAACTACAAAGAATTAAACTTGCCAGCATGAGTTAAAAACAATAAAACTAAATTTTAATGTAATATATAAGACATTCATCTAAAACGTTAAGAACAGGAAAAAGTAGAAAGTAAGCCTAATTATGCATGCAGGGTTTTTTTGTAAAATATCAAAATTTGATATTTTCAAGGGTGGTTATTTAATATTTGAGCATCAGTATTTGCTGTTTTTGGTTGATCAATAATAGTGATAAAATTTCCCATTTTGTAAAATGTAAAATTAATCTGTAATATTAAGTTGAATATATAGGTTTCACTTGCTTATTAACTTTTAGTATTTATAGAAATGCTACGTTATGTTGTTGGTGTAATATGAAATTTGTTTCCATTGAACCATAGTATACTTCTTGGCCCTAAAGGTAAATATTACACGTTGTGAATGCTCCTAACATACAGCACTGGGGATAAACACATTTTAAATCAGGTCATTGCTCAAAGCTAAAATCTTCTGCCAATTGCAGTTGGTCTGTTTAGAGTTGAAATGAGTAAGACTGGTTTTTAAAAAGCTGTAAATTTGTATTTCCTGTTACTGATACATATTATTTTACACATTTATGGGGTACTTGTGATACTTTGTTATATGCATAGAATGTGTAATGATCAAGATAGGGTATCTGGGGTATCCGTCACCTTGACCATTTCAGTGTGTTAGGAACATTTTAAGTACTCTCTTCTAGCTACTTAACATGCAGTATGTTATTGCTAACCATAATTGCCCTACTCTATTATCAAACATTAGAATTTTTACCTTCTATCTAACTGTATGTTTGTTTCCATTAACTACCATCTCTTCATCCCACCCCCACCCCCCAACCCACCCGTTCCAGCCACTGGTATCTATAGTCTTGGTACATTTTATTTTTTGTAATATAGAAAGAATATTTTATGTATTTTTTAAATTATGGATTCAGGGGGTACATGTGCAGGTTTGTTACACAGGTATATTGCATGATGCTGAGGTTTGGGCTTCTAATGAGTTCATCACCCAACTAGTGAACATAGTACCTGATAGGTAGTTTTTCAACCCTGACTTTCCCTTCTTTCCTCCCTCCCTCCCTACTTTTGGATTCCCTAGTGTTTATTGTTCCCATCTTTGTGCCCATGTGTACCCAGTGTTTAGCTCTCACTTATAAGTGAGAACATGTAGTATTTGGTTTTCTGTTTCTGCATTAATTCACTTAGGATAATGGTCTTCAGCTGCATCCATGGTGCTGCAAAGGACGTGTTTTCATTCTTTTTTCTGTCTGCATAGTATTCCATCGTGTATGTGTACCACATTTTCTTTATTCAATCCACACTATTGGTGGACACCTGGGTTGACTCTGTCTTTGCTATTGTGAGTAGTGCTACAATAAACATATGAGTGCAGTTATCTTTTTGGTAGAATGATTTATTTTTCTTTGGTTGTATACACAGTAATAGGATTGCTGGTTTGAGTGCTAAGTCCGTTTTTAGTTCTTTCAGAAATCAACAAACTGCCTTCCACAGGGGCTGACTAACTTACATTCCCACCAACAGTGTGTAAGTGTTCCCTTTCCTCTGCAGCCTCACCAACATCTTTTATTTTCTAACTTTTGAATAACAACCGTTCTGAATAGTATGATAAAGTATCTCATAGTGGCTTTGATTTGCATCTCTCTGGTGATTAGTGATTTGAGCATTTTTTTCATACTTGTTGGCTGCTTGTGTATCTCTTTTGAGAACTGTTCAAAAGTGGACCTTTGCCCACTTTTTGATGAGGTTATTTGTTTTTTGGTTGTTCAATAGTTTAAGCACCTTATAGATTCTGGATATTAATCCTTTGTCAGATGCATAATTTTAAAATAATTTCTTCTGTTCTGTAGATTGTCAGTTAACTCGGTTGACAGTTTCCTTTGTAGCACAGAAGCTCTTTAGTTTAATTAGGTCCCAGTTGTCAATTTTTGTTTTTGTTGCATTTGCTTTTGAGGACTTGGTCACAAATTATTTGCCTAGGCCACCATCTGGAAGAGTATTTCCTAGGTTCTCTCCTAGGATTTTTAGTTTGAGGTCTTACATGTAAGTCTTTAATCCATCTTGAGTTAATTTTTCTATATAGTAAGAAGTAGGGGTCGAGTTTTATTTTTCTGCTTATGGTTAGCCAATTTTCCCAGCACCATTTGTTGAATAGGGTATCCTTTCCCTGTTGTTTGTTTTTGCTGACTTTGTTGAAGATCAGTTGGTTGGTGGTGTGTGACTTTATTTCAGGGGTCTTTATTCTGTTCTATTGGCCTGTGTACCTATTTTTGTGCCAGCAGCATGCTGTTTTGTTTACTGTAGCCTTGTAGTATGGTTTGAAGTCAGGTAATGTGATACTTCCTGCTTGATTTTTTTTCTTTTTCTTTTTTTTGCTTAGGATTGGCTTGACTATTTGGTCTCCTTTTTGGTTCCATGTGAATTTTAGAATAGCTTTTCTAATTCTGTGAAAAATGACATTGATAATTTGGTAGGAATGTCATTGAATCCATAGATTGCTTTGAGCAATATAAATATTTTAATGATATTGATTCCTCCAACTCATTAGCATGAAATTCTTTTCCATTTGTTTTTGTCATCTATGAGTCTTTCAGCAGTGTTTTGCAGTTCTCTTTGTAGAGATCTTTTGCCTCCTATGTTAGGTGTATTTTTAGATTTTTTTTTTTTTTTTTTTTTTTTTTTTTTTTTTTTTGGTAACTGTTGTAAATGGGATTGCATTCTTAATTTGGTTCTCAGCTTGAATGTTATTGGTATATAGAAATGCTAATTTTTGTGTGTTGATTTTCTGTCCTGAGAGTTTGCTAAAGTCGCTTATCATGTCTAGGAGTCATATGGTGGAATCTTTAGGGTTTTCTAGGTATAGAATCATATCAGCAATGAAAAGAGATAATGTGACTTTCTCTTTTCCTATTTAGATGTTGTAGTAGTTCATTCTCACACTTCTACAAAGAAATACCCAAATCTGTGTAATTTATAAAGGAAAGGGTTTTAATTGGCCTCAGGAAACTTACAGTCATAGCAGAAGGCAAAGGGGAAGCAAGGACCTTCTTCAAATGGCAGCAGAAGAGAGAAGTTCAAGCATGTGAGAGCACAGGAAAAACTCCTGTTAATGAAACCATCAGATCTCGTGAAAATTCACTCACTGTCATGAGAACAGCAAGGGGGAAACTGCCCCCCATAATGTAATCACTTCCCTCCCTTGAGAGGTGGGGATTAAAATTCGAGATGAGATTTAGGTGGGGATACAGAACCAAACTATATCAGATACGTTTTATTTCTTCCTCTTGCCTGATTGCTCTGGCTAGGACTTTCAGTACTATCTTGAATAGGAGGGATGAGACTGGACATCTTCTTAGGGAGAATACTTCAAACTTTTGCCTGTGCAGTATGATATTGGGTGTGTGTTTTTCATAGATGACTCTTATTATTTTGAGATATGTTCCTTCGATGGCTAGTTTGTTGAAGGTTTTTATCATGAAGAATGTTGGATTTTAATGAAAGCATTTTTCTGTGTCTATTGAGATGAATGATCATCTCAATAACAATAAATAACAAAAAATGTTTTTTTGTTTTTAATTCTTTTTTGTAATGAATCCTTTTGCATATGGTGAACTATCCTTGCATTCCAGGAATAAAGCCCACTTGATCATGGTGAATTAACTTTTTGATGTGCTGCTGGTTTCGATTTGCTAGTATTTTGTTGAGGATTGTTTGGTCTCTGTTCATTAGGGATATTGACCTGTAGTTTTCTTTTCTTATTGTATCTTTGCCAGGTTGGGATAGGGAGTTAGGGAGGAGTCCCTCCTCCTTGACTTTTTGTAATAGTTTCAGTAGGATTGGTACTAACTCTTTGCATATCTGGTAGAATTGATAGAATTCAGCTGTGAATCAATCTGTTCCAGGGCTTTTTTTGGTTGGTAGTTTTTTTAAATTACTGATTCAATTTCATTACTTGCTATTGATATGTTCAAGATTGTTGTTTCTTCCTCATTCTATCTTGGGAGGTTGTATGTTTCAGGGAATGTATCCATTTCCTCTAGATTTTCTAGTTTGTGTCCATAGAGATGTATTTAGTAGTCTCTGAGGATCTTCTGTATCTCTCTGGGATCAATTGTGATGTCTGAGGATCTTCTGTATCTCTCTGGGATCAATTGTGATGTCATCTTTGTCATTTCTGATTGTGCATAGATTTATTTTCTTTCTTAATCTAGCTAACAGTTTATCAATTTTATTTATCTTTCAAAGAACCGCTTTTTTTTATTTTGTTGATCATTTGGATGGTTTTTTGGGGTCTCAATTTCATTTAGTTCTGCTATGATTTTAATTATTTCTTCTACCAGCTTTTAATTTAGTTTGTTCTTGTTTTCCTAGTTCTCTTAGTGCAAGGATAGGTTATTAATTTTGAGATTTTTCTATTTTCTTTCTTTCTTTTTTTGAGATGGAGTCTCGCTACGTCCCCCAGGCTGGAGTGCAGCCGTGCGATCTTGGCTCACTGCAAGCTCCGCCTCACAGGTTCAAGCCATTCGCCTACCTCAGCCTCCCGAGTATCTGGGGCTACAGGCATTCGCTACTACGCCCGGCTAATTTTTTGTATTTTTTTAGTAGAGACAGAGTTTCATTGTGTTAGCCAGGATGGTCTCAATCTCCCGATCTCGTGATCTGCCTGCCTCAGCCTCCCAAAGTGCTGGGATTACAGGCATGAGCCACCACACCTGGCCAAGATTTTTCTGTTTTCTTGATGCAGTCATTTAGCACTATAAACTTTCCTCTTAATGCTTTTGCCACTTCCCAGAGGTGTGTGTTGTGTCTCTATTTTTGTTTGTTTAAAAGTATTTTTTGATTTTTGCTTTAATTTCATTGTTTATCCAGAAGTCATTCAAGACTTTTATGTAATGATTTCCATATATAGTTTGTGTGGTTTTGAGAGTTCCTCATGGTGTTGATTTCTATTTTTATTCCACCATGGTCTGAGACGATGTTGCTTATGATTCATTTTTTATTTTATTTTTTAATTCAGTTTTTTCAAAAAATTTACCAAGACTTGTTTTATGACCAAGCATGTGGAAAATGCTGAAGTATGTTCTGTGTGGAGATGAGAATAATATATATTTTGTTGTTGTTGGGTGGAGTATTCTATAGATGTCTATTAGGTTCAATTAATTAAGTGTCAAATTTAAGTTCAGATTTTTGTTTGTTTTCTGCCTTGATGATCTGTTTAATAACTTTTGTGGGGTGTTAAATTATTCTCTTATTGTGTGGCTATATAAGTCTTTTCTTAGGTCTGGAAGTAATTGTTTTATAAATGTGGGTGCTCCAATGTTGGATGCCTATTTATTTGTTGAATAGAACCCTTTATCATTATGTAATATTACTTTTTGTCCTTTTCATTGTTAAAGTCTATTTTATCTGATACAGGAATAACAACCTCTGCCCTTTTTTGTTTTTACTTGCATGATACATCTTTCTCTATAGAAAGATCTTTACTTTGAGAAAGATCTTTCTGTATAGATAGATCTTTACTTTGAGCCTTTGTGTGTCATTACATGTGAGATTGCTCTCTTGAAGACAGTAGAAGGATGGGTCTTGTTTTTCCATTCAGTTTGCCATTCAGTGTCTTTTAAGTGGAGTGTATACACTGCATTCAAGGTTAATATTGATATTTGAGGTTTTCTTTCTGTGTGGTGTCGTTAGCTAGTTGCATGGTAGTCTCAATTGTGTAGTTGCTTTATTGGGTCTATAGGCTATGTGCTTGCATGTGCTTTTGTGGTAGCAAAGTATCATTCTTTCATTTCCATGTTCAGTTACCCCATAAGCATTTTTTAATAGTGATCAGTTCCTTTAGTGATTGCTTGTCTGGGAACAACTTTCTCTTTTGTTTATGAAGCTTAGTTGGATGGGATATGAAATTCTTGGCAGAAATTTCATTTCTTAAAGAACGCTAAAAATGGGTCCCCAATCTCTTCTGGCTTATATGGTTTCTGCTGAGAATCTGCTGTTAATCTAATGGGTTTTCTTTCATTGGTGATGTGATTCTTTTCCATAGCTGCCTTTTAAGAATTTTTGCATTGACTTTGGATAGTCTGATGACTATGTGTCTTGGGGAACGTCATCTCATATAGTATCTTGCAGGAGTTCTCTGGATTTCTTGTATCTGCATGTTGACCAATTTAAGCAAGATTAGATAAACTTTTCTTAATTATATCCTCAAATATGTTTTCCTAGTTGCTTACTTTCTCTTCTCACTCAGGAATGCCAGTAAGTCATAGATTTGGTCACTTTACGTAATCCCATATTTCTTGAAGGCTTTATTCAGTTTTTACAATTATTTTTTGTTTATTTTTGTCTGGGTTAACTTGGAAGGGCTCGTCTTTGAGCTCTGAGATTCCTTCTTCTGCTTGATGTATTATGTTGTTAAGACTTCCAATTGTATTTTGAAATTCCTGGCTGGGCACAGTGGCTCACGCCTAGAACTACTCACGTTAGAATTACGTTAGTAGTTCTAACACTTTGGGAGGCCAAGTCGGGAGGATTGTGTAAGTTCAGGGAGTTCAAGACCAGCCTGACCAACATAGTGAGACCTGGTTTCTACAAAAAAAAAAAAAATTAAAAATTGTCTGGGCATGGTGACATGCACCTGTAGTCCCAGCTGCTTCGGTGGCTGAAGTAGGAAGATCACTTGAGCCCAGGAGTTTGAGACTGCAGTGAGCTATGATCATGCCACTGCATTCCAGCTCGGGCGACAGAGCACGGCTGTCTCAAAAAGGAAAAGAAAAAGAAATTCCTGTAGTGAGTTTCTCTCTCTCTCTTTTTTTTAAGAGATAGGGTATCCCTATGTTGCCCAGCTGGTCTTGAACTCCTGGGTTCAAGAGATCCTCCTGCTTTGGCCTCCCAAAGTGCTAGGATTATAGGTGTGAGCCACCACACCCAGCCCCCTGTAGTGAATTTTTCAATACCAGAAGTTCTGTTTGGTTCTTTCTTAATATAGCAGCTGTGTCATCTTCAGTTTCTGAATTGTTTTTCCGATTTATTCGTGTTGGATTTCAGCTTTCTCCTGGGTCTCATTCAATTTCTTTGCCACCCATATTCTGAATTCTCTGTCATTTCAGAATTTTTATTCTGGTTAGGACACATTGCTGGGAAACTAGTGGGATCATTTAGAGATGATGAAACACTCTGGCTTTTTGTATTGCCAAAGTTCTTGCACTGTTCATTCTCATCTAAAGAGATACTTCTCTTTTTTTTTTTAGTTTGCTATCATTTGGATGGGGCGTCTTCATTTGGTATTCTTTTTTCCCTTGTGGGTATGACTGTGGTATGTATTGTTTGAGATTGATTGGATTTGTTTCTGGGTGCTTTAAGAGTGCCAAGGCTCTATATGGGTTTCTTGGATATAGATAGGCTTGTTAACTGGCTTTCTCAGATGTTGCTTGTTTTAGCAATGTGATTTTGTTTGGTCGTGTATTTTAGGCTACAGTCAGTAGGTAGCACTTAATTTTAAGAGCTGGTTGTGGGTGCAGGAGCAGAGGCAATGGAGAAGTGTGAAAAGCACCCTCCCCTAGCCAGTGTTCACCTTCAGTAGGGGTGGAGCCACTGGAGAAACTCAAGAAGTTGTCTCTTTAAGTCCATGCTCATAAACCCTGGCAGGAAAAGCCTTTGCTAAGTCCACAACAGTGATCTGAGAAAAGGGGCAGGGAGGCGAGAGATTACTTCCCCCATCCTTGTCCATTCAGAGGCTTTGGTGGGTGATTCCTTCAGCAGCTGGCACTATTCTTGCATTTCCTTTGACCCAGGGAGGACTTTGGCAGGATTCGCTCCCTACTCCTTCAGTGGCAGACCATGCCAAGGATTAGATTTCTAAGAGTGAGATCTGCCTCCCTTCTGCTCCTGAGACCTGATGGGGCACTATCCCCTATTTATTGGTATATTTTAAATTGAGGAATCCAACCAATTATTAAGTTACATACTGAATACAAAGATATTGAAGCCTCTGCCTCTCAAAATAAATGGTATGGGGATTTTAAATTGTATTTTTATTACTCATAATGAGCAAAGTGAAACTGAGTAACACAGAATAGATGGAATAAATATTGTATTTTTGTTTTATTTATTTATTTATTTACTGAGATGGAGTCTTGCTCTTGTTGCCCAGGCTGGAGTGCAATGGCACTATTTCAGCTCACTGCAATTTCCGCCTCCCAGGTTCAAGTGATTCTCCTGCCTCACCCTCCCAAGTAGCTGGGATTACAAGCATGCACCACCATGCCTGGCTAATTGTGTATTTTTAGTAGAGTAGAAACAGCCATGTTGGCCAGGCTAGTTTTGAACCACTGACCTCAGGTGATCCACCTGCCTCGGCCTCCCAAAGTTCTGGGATTACAGGTGTGAGCCACCATGCCCAGCTAAATATTGTGTTAAAAGCGAAAGTTTATCCTCAAAATATTTTTAAACTTTCAATATAGTAAGAGCTTATAATATCAAACTTCATTTACATTTGTGATATACAGTAGTGTGATAAGTCAGATTGCCTGTTCTGACTCCTTTGGGCTCATTTGTGAAATCAGGGCTTCCTAAGCAAATGAATAATGTTAAAAGAAGATGCTTATGTAAAAGTAAACTATTTTCAACTGTTTTGTAAGTATCCATTTAATGTAAACATGATGTATGTAATTATTTCAAGCAGAAAACAGAGTGTTATTATCATTTAAGTATACTCATTATAAATGACTTAATTTCATTCTGCCATTTAGAACCAGATTTCTACTAGGCAATGGTTTATTATCCTAAGGCTCTTTACAAATTGTTTCTTTTCTTTTTTTGGTTGTGGGGAGAATCAAACCCCAGTGTTCCACGTAACAGGTAGGTATACTTACTGCTATACAAGCACGGAAAAAAGGGTTTATTTTTAAATATTTTAAGCATTTAAAAGTTATTTTTCTTTTAAAATGTTTCATATGTTTAGAAACTTTTAAAAAATATTTCTTTTAATGTTTTAGTTCATATTTTACTAATTCAGGTACTTACTGAGTCTGTTTTCTTGGTTGAAAGAGGCATAAAAATTTTACAGATATATTTAAATATTTTAGAGTTTCTCTTTTGGTTCAGTTCATCCATGTGTACATTTAAAGTCAGGATTCTCTTAGCATTGACGTGTCATCTATAGGGATGGGTATGACTGGTGATGTATGGGTATTGGTGTTTTATGTCTTGGGCTGATGTTCTTAATCTCCTAATAGGCCTAATATAGACTTTTTTTTTTTTTAATCTTATGTAGTTAATAAAGTTGTAAAATAAAAATTGTTATTGCTATGAATCAATAAGTCCAAATTTAGTTTGTTACTATTGAGAGATTTTCTTCTGAGGAAGAAAGAATGAAAGCTTGAATATCTGGTAATAAAATAAACTTTGTTTGTGTTTAGTTAAAATATTTATATTATTTACCTTACCTATGCAGTAATATATATTATGTATTACATTTTATTTCCAGGATCTGTAGTACCTTCTAGGAGGCTTCTTAATGTCACTTTTCCCCACCTCCTTAAATTATAACCAGCTAGAATAATTTCAGTGCTGTTAGTGGACTAAAGGTTATCATTGCTGGCTTCTTATTTAATTAAAGACCAGAAGTAATGCTGAGATGAATGAGGAACATGATAAGCACATAGTAAGTGCTTAATAAATGTCAAAAGTAAATTCATAGTAGGATGAATATAACCCTTCTGTTGGAAGTGTTCCATGGAGAAGTGATTTTTATTATACTTCATTTTCCTTATTTCTGTGTTTTATTTCATTGATCATCCCTGCTCTCCTTTTAACAATTTTCTTTAATCCCTACATGCAGAAACTCAGAGCTAGAAAAATCAGAGTCAGACTCTTAATTCCTTGAGGGCATTACTGGATTAGTAGTCAGGAGATTTATTCCATGAATATATAATCTTAAAATTATTTTTCTGCCACTTCCATTGTGGATTCACTTAACTTTTATCTTTATGGAAACTTCTTAGGAATCAGAAGAAATTCAGGAAAATTGCCAGGTGTAGTAGATTTTTCTTTCCAGTGTTTCTTTCAAATGACACTAGACACTACACCTCTTCATGTGTAGCACAAAGTACCTTATAACAGTATAATCAGTTCTTCTCTCTTGTCACTTATAACATTGCTGACATTCATTCTGCTTATCTGTAATCACAAAATACATTGTTGCTGTTATTATTTTAAACAAACTGTTATCTGTTAGATCAAATAAGAATAATAAAATATTTTATTTTACCTTCGTTTCTTTCTTGTCTAACACTCTTGTTTCTTTGTGTTGATCCAAATTCCTGACCCCTGTAATTTTTGTTTTCTCTGAAATAAGGTTTAATGTTTCTTGTGAGGCAGATCTACTGGCAAAAAAAAAGAAAAAAAAAAAAAGAAAAAAGAAAAAATTCCCTAAACTTGTATTTGCCTCAGAAAGTCTTTATTTCTTCTTCACTTTTTGAAGGTTAACTTTGCAGGATACAGAATTCTGGGTTGGTGGGGTTTCTTTCAACACTGAGTAATTCACTCCTCTGTCTTCTTGTTTCCATAGTTTGTAAGAGAAGTCCAATGTAATTCTGATCCTTTTTCCTCTGTAAGTAAATTTTCACCCTTCCCCCACCAGCTTCTTTTAAGATTTTCACTTTGGCAAGGTATAGGTTTTTTTGTTTGTTTGGTTTTATTTATCCAGCTTGATGTTCCCTTCACTTCCTGGATCTGTTATTTTTTGTCTGTCATTAATTTTGGAATATTCTCAGCCATTATTGCTTCAAATATTTTCTCTGTTTCTTCTGTCTTCTCCTTCTTGTATTCTCATTATGCATAAGTTACACCTTGTGTAATTGCTCCTCTATTCTCTGATATTCTGTATTGTCTTTTCATTCTTGTTTTCTCTTTGCATTTTCATTTTGAGCATTTCCATTAACTTATCTTCAAGCTCATTGAGTCTTTCCTTGGCCGTGTCCAGTCTACTAATCAGCCTATCAAACCCAGTCTTCATTTTTGTTACAGTGGTTTTGATCTAACATTTCCTTTGGATTGTACCTTGGTTTCCATGTTTCTCCTTACGTTACCCATCTGTTCTGTATGTGGTGCACTTTTTCCAGTAAAGCGTTATCATATTACAGTTGTTTTAAATTCCTAGTCTGATGATTCCACTATCTCTGCCGTATCTGAGTCTAGTTCTGATGTTTGGTTTGTCTCTTCAGATCATGGGGGTTTTGTTTGTCTGTTTTTGCCTTTTAGCAGCCTGGTAATTACTTGTTGAAAGCCTGCTATTATATATAAGGTGAAAGGAACTGAAATAAATAGGTCTTTAGTGCGAGATTTTATGTTTATTTGGCTAGGCATTAGGTTGTGTTTATTGTTTGCTTTAGCTGCATGTCAGAGGCTTTTGTTTTGTCTCCTCTGTTGTCTTTGGGTTTTTCTAGGGTCCTTAAAAAGGGCCTGAATCTTAGAGTTATTTTAGTTGTAATCCCCTGGTATTTATAGGGACTCTATTGATATGATGGTAACTTAGGGTAGATGGGGAGATATTCTATAGTCCTCTCTTAGGTCTCATCTCTTAAGTGAGCTGGAGTTGGGCATTTCCCTTCCCCCCAGGTCAGCTAAGTTCTGATAAAATAGTTTCTCTTGAACTATTTCAGGCATTATTAAAAACAATAGAGAGCTCTGGAGTATTTTAAATGGTTACTTTTCCCTTCCCCAGCCAGAAATAAGAGAGAGTTTTATGTAGTCTTCATAGTGAGAACCTGGTAGCCCTCCTGCAATAGAACTCATAAAAATTTGTCCACTCCCGCTTAAGGTTGAACCTCCTCCTAGTTTTTAACTCTTAAGCTAGTCCACACCCCGCCAGCAGTTCCTTCATTGCAGTTTAAAGTGTTCTTACATTAGTACTGGCTTCAGCTGAGGTACCCTGTAAACTCATTTTATATCTGCTTGTCTGGTCTCTCCATTTTCAGGGAAGCAGTTTGCTCTGTGGCCTCATTTCTCTGATGGATCTAATCAGAGTTGTTGACTTTCAGTTTTTTCAGCCTTTTTTCTTTTGTAAGGTCAGTAGTACCTACTTCCAAGCTCTATATACATCAGACCAGACAACGGAAGTTCTCTGTTTCTTATTAGAATGAAAACATAATTTTAGAGCCTGCGTAGTCTCTTAAGCCTTTTTTTTCCCATCTATAAACACAGCTCCTAGTGAACATTTGAACACAGATGACATTTGGAAAGAAATACTTTTTTCATCTCCTTTTGAAATTATCTTTTCATTTTTTGATTTTTCTAAATGCAGAGTGCAGTTCTATGCAATCTGGAAGGCAATGAATGAGTCCTTGATGCTTTCTTCCTAAGCCTTGATTTAGCAATTAGAAAACTTTTTTTTTTTTTTTTTTAAATCTTGAACTTGTATCTCCCTCAAAAGATGTAGACAGGATGGACAGAGAGGAGAATTCATGTACAATTTTAAGTATCTTCTGTTTCCCAGAGTATCCTGTGAATACAAGAAGGAATAAAGGTAGGAGACCGAAATTATAGTGTTCTATAAGTAAATGTGTAACAGACAGGTAACGATATTTGAGTAGTATGTTAGACAATGATATTCAGTCATGTCCAGAGGAAAACAGAGGTTGAGACACTGCCATACCTTGGAGGGTTGGGATGAGGCCGTGAGAGTTACCTGAAGGAGTTGACATGTGGTCTGTATTTTGGAGGATGACTAGATCTGAGGAGAGCATGCTGAACACGGAGAATTGCCTATAAGATAGACGATTTCATCTATGGTTGCTTTTTTTCCTGTGTTAAGGATTTGGAGATCAAAGCAAATTAGGCAAGTTAGGTAGTGTTTCCCTAACTCTTACTTGATATATAGTTTTATTACTTGGTTTAACGTGTTACAAATTCCAGACTTGCTCTATCGTGTATTTCAAAGCTAAATAAGCAATTTTTGAGTTTTGGATTATTTTATATTATCCTGTAGTATAAACATTGAGGATTAACTGATGGATCTAGTAAGAGCTGTTGACTTTTAGTTTGTTCAGCTTTTTTCTTTTTGTAAGGTCAGTAGTATTTAAATTTTTAAATCTCAGATTATGTGTCAAGTATTTTGCATGGTGGTAGAATTCATTTGGATTAAGTTTCATTGGTTTTGTTGTTACTTCAAATGTAAGGATATTTTGTGATTTCATAGATAGTAGAGTATTTTCAGAAATGTTAAACCACTCATTTTGCCAATCTTATTTAATCTATTTCTCTTAAAGCAACAGGTCATTATATAACTTTATACGTATGTTTAGTCTGAACCTCCACATTTTTAGTTTACTCTTATAAGTCTACAGTACCACTACCTCCCAGTGAAAGTAT
The DNA here is from genome assembly GCF_001698545.2 of Rhinopithecus bieti. NCBI lineage: Eukaryota > Metazoa > Chordata > Mammalia > Primates > Cercopithecidae > Rhinopithecus > Rhinopithecus bieti. The sequence continues at coordinate 198,642 of NW_016804239.1, forward strand.
AATCAACATAATTTTAACTGCTATGTTGAAACATAAGAATACTATTAGTTTAATGACTAGCATTTTATTACCTAGTTCTAACGTAGTATCATAGCTTTTGAAATTACTGTTACCAGCCAAGATAAAGCTGTTCTAGCATACATCTAATATACTGTTTCTAAAATGAAATGAATACGTATACATAGAAGAAAGAATTTTGGACTCCTTGAAGAAAGCAGGATAAAGAATCTATTTTAGATTACGAATACAGCACCAAAGCAATTGACATCTTAATTTTCTAAAAAAATCATCCTGTGATTTTGTTTCATAAAATTTGACTTTTAATTATGTTTCTGCTAAAATTATTCTCTGAGGTATTTTGCATAGATAACTTAAGACATTTTGGAGTGAAGAAACATTCCTTAAAGTGACCATTAGTACCACCTATTTAATATTTGTTTTTATTCCAGATGTCTCTTTCCTTACTCTTTGCCTTCCTTAATAGAAATAGTATGTTAATTTTCTTTTGCTGCTATAACAAATTACTATTAATTTAGAGGCTTAAAGCAACATGAATTTATTATCTTAACAATTCTGTAGGTCAGAAGTCCCATATGAGTTTCACTGGGCTAAAATCAAGGTGTGAACAAGCTGTTTTTAGGATCTAGGGGAGAATTTGTTTACTGCTTATGAGGGTTGCTGGCCAAATTCAGTTCCTTGCAGTTGTAGGACTGAGGTCTCATTTTCCTACTGCTGTAAACTGAAGGTTGTTCGACTTTATAAAAGCTACCACATTTCTTGGCTTGTCTCCTTCCTCCATGTTGAAAGCCAGCAATAGCCAGTTGAGTCACTTTGCATCTCTCTGACCCACTGTTCTTCTGTAATCTTCTACTTTTAAAGACATACACCACCCAGATAATCCTAGAAAATCTCGCCATTTCAAGGTTCTAAACTTCAGTTATATCTGTTGATTCATTTAATATGTAACATAACTTATTCACAGGTTCCAGGAATTAGAACATGGACATCTAGAGGAACTGTGCTTCTTCCTGGCATAAGCAGTGATACTGACAGGTCCCTGACTTTCTGGATGAGTTTTCCTTTTCTGTTGAGAATACCTCTGACTTTTTCCTCCTCGATTCAGTGAACACAAAAGAGGTGTTGAGATTCAGAGTCACTAAGGTGCCATTAATATATTAAATATAATGCCTGTAGGAAAATAATAGGGGAAACAAATTTTAGAAACACCGAAAAAAGAAAATATACTTTTAGAGTATTCTCTTGAAAAGAGAAAGTCATATATATTTTGTTGATGTGTATTAATTGGTCCCAACCCTTAATACAAAGGTTCATAGTTATTCATACAGCAGCAGGAAGTAAACCATTATGGGTAATTAAGAATCTCTTAATATAGTATAAAAGCATTCCAAGATGAAGAGATACTTACTCAGAGCAATAACTTGCAATCATTTACCAAAATTTATGTCAGTTTTGATAATGGATTACATTGGATCTTAATGTGTTATTTCTTTCCTACAGTAGTTCTTATAAAGAATACTCTTCAGTATAAATGAAAAAAGTACCGATTTCTAGTCTCTTTGAAAATGATGACTCAATTAAAAGGATTACCCTTACCTGTACCCTTTCTCATTTCACTGGAATAATTTATTTTTTATTTATTTGTAGTAAACCAGTGAAATTTTTGTTACATTAAACATTCACTGTCTCTTTAAATATTTCTTGGTTTTTAAAAATATGTCTTATTTCTACACATAGTATGTTGTTTCCTCTACACATTCCTAAATTCATTCCTGGTGCATCCTGTTTCATAACACTGCTCCTTCCCTTTTTGGCAGAACATTTTTTTGAATTTTGCACATTTTGCCATTTCAGAGTGAAAAGTTTGAGATTTGTTCTGAGACTCAAATTGTCAAAAAAAAAAAAAGAAAAAACACAAACCCCTGTTTTTTAAATGTAAACCACAAAATATTAAGCTTTAAAACGAAGAGATTGTAATCATGTGTGAAATGGTGGTTGGACTAGATTGGAAGATCTTTGCTGTCCCTGACGACTTTATGATTTTATGATATATAAGAATCTGGGATACTTGCTGAAAGTAATTCATTTAAGGCACACTTTGCATATAGATAATTTTGTTTGCATGAAATGTTGCATGAGTTTAAAAAATTCTTTGGATAGTGCTATTTTATTATAAATTGGAGGGTTTGGGGATTTCTTAATATTGTCCCTCTCCAGAACTTATTCTGTAGTTCCTTTTTTAAAGGAAACTTTTTAATTTAATTTTCTGTAAGTAACCTCAAGTGCAAGATCACATTATTAGTCACTTACTCATTTATTCATTTATTCAACATATATTTATTTAAATGTTTTTTAGGTGATGGACACTGTTCCAAGTGCTTATGATGGATTAGTCAATAAAATATTATTCTGTGTAACAGCTACATCAACCCTTGGTTTATTTGGAAACTTTTCTTCCTTTAAAGTCAAGATTTTAGTACCTTTCTTTGAATGAATATGCCAGTCTTTTTTGGATTTAAACTTACTGTTTTAGTTTTGACTTTAGGCCTAGCATTTTACTTCATTTAAACTATATATTGAAATTTGGTCTTCTGGAAAGTCAGGATAGAATTTTGTCACTTTGCCCAGTTTTCCTTTGTTGTTAATTTTGTTTCTTTCAGAGTTTCTAAAGAATGATATTTAAAGAGCATTAGGTTAATTTATTGATACAGCACAATTAATATTGAGTCTGTTATCTCTCTAATGCTTCTAGTTCCAGGGAACCCTTAAACTCACTTCAGTCTCCAAATTTCTAGAACAAATCACAAAATAATTGGCTGTATACAGCATGTTATATGTTAAAGTTTCATTATTGATCTTTATAGATGGAAGGGAACTTTTTATTATGGATCAGATTATCCTTTGATTTTAAATTTGGAATGTAAAGCTAATAAGCAAGATAGATTTACTTTATGTGAAACTTAAGCATCATACCCATCTTTGGTTAATAAAGTTTCCCTTATTTTGTAAACTTAAAAAAGACTCTAAATTTTGTCTTAGGAAATTAGTATTTCCCTTTAAATTATCATGTATTTGGTATCGTTGTGACACTTCACAACTATTTTTTAATAGCTGTTATTTTCTCCTGAGGTCTCTTAAATCCCAGAGTGAAAGTGGGTTTTTGTATGTGGCTGTGTGTAAATAGTTCTTTTTACTTAAAGAATACCATCAAACCTTTGTTTTTTCCCTCATGATGAACTCTTTCAGTTTTATAGTTAAACTATTTTAAAAGGGAAAAAGAACCATTTTTTTAAATGACAGCACTTTGTGGAACCCGTGATTTGATTTGATAGTAAACAGTATGATCATGCCTATGTTTACCCCACATCTCTCATAAATAGGCATAAAGTATTCTCAATTATAGTAAAATATCTCATACTTGTATAGAACACTGGAGACATGAGTTAACAACTTCACTACAGATTTTCACTTAGTTTATTACATGCATCATGTTTCAGCAATTAATGGTGTTTGTGAGTATTCCACAATGAATTGGTAACTGCTAAAAATTGTTTGGTGCAGTCTCACCAACCAAAAGGTGTCTGAGGTTGATTTGTCAATAAAGTGAGGTGATTCACTGGAATGACCATTATGTGTATTCCTTAATGAAAGCTTAGCTTAATAAATTACCACTGTTTGAAGATAAATGGCCTTGGAACAGCCATATGTTCAAACTTAATTAGGTTAATGAAGAAGAAATTATTTTATTCATATAGATATCTTACTATTTAAAATTAGCACTAACTTAGAGAGTACATTGTAGTTACCATGTGCAGAGTCAGAGTTCTATGTAAACTGAGGTGTATATTAGCCAATGACCAGCTAAAATACTGCTCTTACCCCTTAATCATTAATATTATTACATTATTCATCTTCATTGTTGTTTTTCTTTAATATTTTGGCATTCTCATGTTTTGAAAGTCAACTTTTCTCAGTGTTCAAGTAAAACTTTCATTTATTCATGGTTACCTTAATTTGTAGCCCCTTAAAAGTTCTCTAGCAGCATTTTTTTTTTAATGTGATTCCATTTTCCCTCTTTTTCTGAGACAGAGTCTCACTCTGTTGCCTAAGCTGAGTGCTGTGGTGCAGTCATGGCTTAGTGCAGCCTTGACTTCCTGGGCTCAAGCAATTCTCCAGTCTCAGCCTCCCAAGTAGCTGGGACTACAGGTGCGTACCACCATGCCCAGCTAATTTTGGATTATTTGTAGAGACAGGATCTCACTATGTTGCCCAGGTTGGTCTCGAACTCCTGGACTCTCAAGTGGTCCTTTATCAAGCAGCATTTTAATATAAAAAATATATTTCTATCATCTGAAAATAAGTTTCTTTCAGTTTTAAGTGATTACTGTGGACTTCAAAGTGCCAGTATTCCATTGCTTAAAAAATTGACTCAGTTTCTTGGTAACAGGGGACTTAGTCAAATAGGAAAAAAGAGACAGTGATCAGCACCTACTGGAATATCTGTACTACAGGTTTTTACATTAAGGTAAATAGGTATCCATCTCCGTAACCATTCCAGGATCCATTAAGGCCTCACTGACCTTAAGAGACACTTTTCTTTGTGTGCGTTTAGACATACTGTTTGGTAATTGAATGACTAGAAACTCCTGTGGCCTCTTTCTTGTTATACACTGACAGCTTTGCCTTTCAGTTTTTTAATTTTGTTCTTATCATTATGACCTTTTTTATTTTTAAGCCTCTTTAACTGAGCAATTCTTCTATTTTCATATAATATTCCTAGGTAAAAGGGAATTTTTCTTCTTAGGTTTGGTTTTCCTGTGTCTCTCATCCACTTATCTTTCTTTGTGGCTTTAGTCATATTTATTGTCGTCATTATGATTTATTTACTCTGGACATAGCATGTAGCTGAAGCTAATATGATTGTGTTATATTTCATATCTCTCTTCCTGTATTTTTAGCTATTGCTAATAAAATTTTAGTTATGTCATTTTAATTCTTTAACATTGTATAGCTCTTGTAAAATTCTCTATAATTATGTACTAGTTTAATCTTCAGTATATGCTTTCTGAACCAGGCAAGTATTATAACCATTTTAGACGATCCATTATTTAGTTAAATGCCTTTTATCTAAAGGAAGTCACTGGTGAGACTTGATAAGATCCTCGTTCCAAAAGTTTATTGTTTTTGATTACTGAGTGCCTACAATGTGCTAGGTTTTGTTTTAGGTACTGAGACTGTAGGTGGATACAAACCAGAGAACTCTGTGCCTGCCGGGACTTACATTCTAGTGGAGGGAGCAGGCGGTGAATAAACACACTTGCAAAAATATAGAGTAAAGCATACAATATGTTAGATCTTGGTATGTGCCATGGAGGAAAATAAAACAGGGAAAGGGACTACAGAATTTTCAGGGACATGTTTGGAATTTTAAATGTGGTAGTCAGGGAAGGCTTCAATGAAAAGGTGTTATTTCTTCTTTAAGCCCTGTGTCCATTGCTGCTCTTGCTGAAATAATTGCCATTTTTGCTCTGTTTGCACAAATGCCTAAGCCATCTCTTACTGAAACTAGCCTGATTGTTTTAGAAGTACAGATATTTTATTTTGTTTTTCTCTTCCTAAGTGTAATGACTGGGAATATTTAGAATCCAGGGCTTTTTTTTTTTTTTTTTTGGCATCTAGAGTTTTTGTATACTTCCTGTTTTGATAATTGTATGGAACATATACAGTTGCCAAAGTGAAGAGTTATTGCGTTACACAATATGTGGATTGACCTTTATGTGAGAGTGTGTAACCAGCCATCAGAATGTCAACTTCCTGTTTGATCTGTCTATCCAAAGGCTTCAATTTCCAGTCATTGGCCAGTGCTGATGTGGAATACCACTCGGTGGGTCATGGCATATGTAACAAAAGGTTGGGAAGTTATCTCTTCCTAAAAGTGTTTTGTGTCTTTCAAATGTAAATCGTACATCATTTAGTTAACAATCTAAATATTAAGTACAATCAAAATGGATACTTTTATTCTGTAAGTAACTAGTTTATAAAGTAAGCTCATTGGAGTACATAATGTGGCTTTGTAAAAATAATTATTATATAATCCTGTGTTCACACTCTGAATGAAATTTGGAAGTCCATTTACATAGATCAGGTAAGAATAGAATAGATGGTTAGTTTTTAAATAGTTACCTCTTCTTCCCTTTAAAAGTTTAGTGGTATTCCTGGCTGATATATTGCTATGATTTTCCAATATATCTATCTCCAATTTCAGTTTTCTATTTTTTATTATAGGTGCAAATATTTCTGTTATACAACTATAGACTTATAGTTGTGTGACCATGGGCAACTTATTTAAACTCTCTAAGCCTCAATTTCTTCATCTATAAATCAGCATAATAATAGTATCATCTAAATGGGTTGTTATTGAATGAGATAATGTTTTTAAAACAGGTAGCATAGCAGCTAGACTATAGGAGGCACTAAAAAATAGTTATTTTTATTTACAATGATATTATAATACTAAATATACAGTAATAATGAAGAGAAATATATTACCAATATTTTTTATATTTTTGTATTTAAAATACTATCATGTCTTGTCCCATCCACCTAATATATAATTGTTAATTTCTACTGAATATTTTAATTTTGTGTTAAAGTTGTTTTTTACTCCTATAATTCTATAGTAACCATTTAATACTTTATAACAGCCATTGGTTGTTTTTCATTTATGTGTATGCCTGATCAGAAGACATTTCTTTATTATTTAATTTTATTTAATTACAGGTAGATGCCACTGAGAGTGAACCAAAGAGTTTTATCTTTATGAGTGAGGATGCTTTGACAAACCCACAGAAACTGATGGTTTTAATTCATGGTAGTGGTGTTGTCAGGGCAGGGCAGTGGGCTAGAAGACTTATTATAAATGAAGACCTGGACAGTGGCACACAGATACCATTTATTAAAAGAGCTGTGGCTGTAAGTACAATTTCCTGGGTTTTTTCTTTTTTTTCTTTTTATATTTTGGCATTTTATAGTACTGTTTTATTATATGATTTTACATTTCTTCAAAAAGTATATCCTAAGTATAATCTTATCTTCAGGTTGTTATTATTTATTTTACTTGTATGAAAATTATTCTGCATTATTCTGAGTTACAAAAAGAAAAAAAAAAACAACAAACAAAGTGGCATCTTGAGCGCATAGCAGAGGGATTTACAATATGTATTTTGATGGAATCGTGATTGTTCTAAGAATAATTTTTAAGTCCTGTGAAAGATGGGTCAGTTTGAACACTATCAAATGTTACTTCCAACATTCTATGAGAACACTGACTATCTGGCGAAAGAATATCAGACCGACTCGCTCTTTGCTAACCCTTTGCCGTTACCGAGTGCACATGTGGCGGTGAAAGTTAGGAAATGATGGTTGTAAAGAGGGAATCTGCTGTGCTTTGAATTAATCTTCCAGTATTACTTTAAAGGACAAGAGTTTGGAATAATCTAAATTTGTTTTTTTAGAGGCCCAGCAGAGAGAGTGCTTTAAGCGGGATGACGGCCACTGAGGACATACAGAAGGTGAAAAGTGTAATCTATTTAATGTCGAATGATGTTTATTCTTATTGCAGTTCCAAACGGTTTGATGAAACTTCTTATTTTGGTAAATCGGGTTTCAAGCATTTGCTTGCAAAGTGAAATGTTTTTCTAACATAATATTGGCATATTTTAATGTTTGGCTGCTTTTGTTTTACCATTGCATTCATAAGTTCTATAGTGAACAGCCCAATTTTGCAAAGTATGAATTTCTTTCACGTGAGTAGTTTTTTTTTTTTTTAGAAAACATAAGCTGATATCTTGTATAAAAGACTTTTGTAAAAGTAAAGGAATATGTGTGTCCATGTTGGCTTTATTTGTTTTATTTATAAGAATTATTACATTTTTGTAAAGAAAATTGGAAAGGATTTCTTCAATACGCTAATGATTACAAAAGTCAAAGGTAACATGTTCTCTATTCTGTAAGTCACAAATGATATTATGAAGGCTCAGCCCAGCTCCTAAAGAACATTTTGGTTAATAGATTTTGAAACTGTTAAAATGCTGAAAGTAGAATTTCTTAAGTTAACTATATGGTTGTTTTTTCTTTTTTCCACTTTTCATGGATAGGCAAAGAATGCAAAGATATTACTCTCGATCTGATTGCTTATTTCGATAATGTGTATTTTAGTAGAATTGAAGTAACTAAAATAAATTGAAGTTTAGATTGAATTAACTCACATAAAATATTATGTTTACACTGTTTCGGATTTCAGGTTTTAAATAGTTAAATGAACTTTCTCTCTGACACATTTGTTTGTAGTTAGAACAGATCCTGTCTATGTATTTTCAGAAGAACATTATATGTAAAATGTGTTCACAATTTGATGATTATTTGAAAATATAACTTAGTAAAGAAAATCAGATGCTTTCAATGTGCCAGTGCTAGGTGAAATATTTTATGTAGCTATATTGTCTCTGCTATAGATCACCTAAGCCTTTCCTATTCTGGAATATTTTATTGTTGTGTAAGGATTTCGAGGGGAAAGTCTATATGGAAAACCATGCCAAACATGTTTCTTTGAACAAGCTTTCTATTGATATCCCAAACAGGAGGGAGGAAGTTTGTTAGTAACATTACAATAGTGAGTCGTTTTGTTCTTATAAACAGGAATAGTGTTTTGGGAATAACAGCATTTCACCATCTTGAATTTGTTCTTCTTAAAAGAAAAATGGCAACTCATGATTCCTTGAAAAGAAGCAACTGATTTCTAAGCATGCAGCACACATAGGAATTTTAGTTTATATATTTAATTCTCTATTTTTTTGAAAAAATGAATATGAACATTATTATGGTAATTTTCTTCGTGGTGATTTAGAAACAGATCACTTTTCAATCTGGATAAAGTGATTTTACTACTTTGGCTTTACCTTTTCATAGTGTTTTCTTCAAGGCTTGCTCTGTGGGTGGGGAGGGGTTGGTTGAGGGAAGGATGATGGTATTTTAAGATGCAGTCAGAGGAAGACTAATAAACAGGGAATAAGAAGCTGTCCCATTCTTCCTTTTTTTTTTTTTTTNCTCTGCTTTTGTTTTTATTTGTTTGAACTTTTTCTAAAGCTTTATTTAAAGAAAGATTTCCAAAATTTCAAAAAGTTAGAACCTCTGATCTATTTTTCATGGTCTGTGGGTTTTCATATCACAACTGAAGTAAATTCTGATATTTTGGGGACCACACAATACTATCTTTACTCAGTGTTATTAATACTATTTCCTTATATTCCCTGCAGATTTTTGGTATAAGATTGAAATTCCTAAAATTGAATTCCTATCATTGTAAGGTTGAAACTTTTTTTTTTTCAATAGTAGAGCCCTGTCTAAGTGGACTAGTTTGTGAACAGTATTAAGTTTAAATCTGTGAAGCCACTTAGGTTGAAAGGAGGGCATGGTGAAGATTGGAACCACTCCCACAACAGCCCCTGAGATTTCTTCCCCAAATGCCCCAGGGCTGCACAGGTCATAGTTTGAAAATCATAGGTATTCTGGCCGGGCGCGGTGGCTCAAGCCTGTAATCTCAGCACTTTGGGAGGCCGAGACGGGCGGATCACGAGGTTAGGAGATCGAGACCATCCTGGCTAACACGGTGAAACCCCATCTCTACTAAAATACAAAAAACTAGCCGGGCGAGGTGGCGGGCGCCTGTAGTCCCAGCTACTTGGGAGGCTGAGGCAGGAGAATGGCGTAAACCCGGGAGGCGGAGCTTGCAGTGAGCTGAGATCCGGCCACTGCACTCCAGCCTGGGCGACAGAGCGAGACTCTGTCTCAACAACAAAAAAAAAAAAAAAAAGAAAAGAAAATCATAGGTATTCTAATCCTTGCATTTTAGATTCTTCAGGACTTTATTATCAAAAGTGTATTAAGAGTTCATGTTGGAGGAATGGTGCATATCAGATAAATCCCCACAAGTGCTTCTGAGGTTGCCATTGCTAATATTCTTGGCGTTTGATAGTCTTCATTGCATAATATGTTACCTGGAGTAAGAAACAGTATTTCACATAGCCAAGTACCAATTATTCAGCCTCTGATTGTGCAGCTTTAGAGTTACTCATATTTGTTTCTTTTTGATGACCTTTACTCACATACACCTTTTTAGGCATTTTCACTGGTCTCTAAAAGGGGTAAAAGCAGGCAACTCTATTGATGCCCAAGAGGCAGTGGTAGGAGCAGCTATTGATGTGGTCCAGTCCCAGAGTGAGCACAGGGGCCTGGCCCACAGTGACCCAGCTTCCATAGCAACCCGGGCCGGGCAGTCTCACACGTCTGAAGGTTTATTTATATTTCTCAGGCTCTAGCTCTAAGGGGAAATGTAGAACTTGATGGCAGTTATATTTGTGAAAACAAGGATCGAGAAGTTATAGAAACTATTTTGTAATAAAATCAGTAAAAAAGTAAAGTTTAAATTACAAAAGATACTTTCAAAATACTGTCTATAAGTGATTTAGGTATTAATTTTAATAATTTCATGAGAAGTCTGATTACTTCACTAGGATAACATTTTCCCTAATATCTCATAGATGGATTATTCAGAAGAATCTGCTATTTCCATAATTACTTAGATTATGATATTCATGCTGTTATTTCTGAGGTTTAAAATTAATGCTATTTTATTAATGTAATTTATACAGTTTGGCTTCCATAACATGGTGGACTGAGCTTATTATGAACTTCTCCCAGTAAACACGCATAAAAACAATGAATAAAATGTAACAAAAATACTAAATACCTAGTTGTATATGAATGTTCAAAAGAGAGAGAAGGAGGAGAGTGGAGGCAGAGGAAGATGGCTGAATAGAAGCCTTCACCAAATGTCCTCACTGCAAGAACACCAAGTTAAACAGCTGTCCACACAGAAAAAAGCACCTTCATAAAAAACAAAAATCAGATGAGCAGTCACAGTATCTGGTTTTAACAGTATATCACTGAAAAAGGCACCGAAGAGGGTAGGAAAGACATTCTTGAATCACTGAAGCCACCCCTCCCCTGTGTCCTGGCAGCAGCAGCATGGTGTGGAGAGAGAATCTGTGCATCTGGGGGAGGGAGAGCACAGTGACTGTGGGACTCTGCATTGGAACTCAGTGCTACCCTGTCGCAGCAGAAGGCAACACCAGGCAGATCTCAGTTGACACCCATGGAGGGAGTATTTAGACTGGCCCTACCCAGAGAGGAATTGCCCATCCTAGCAATTGAAACCTGAGTTCCAGCAAGCCTCACCACCGTGAGCCAAAGTGCTCTGGGGTGCTGAATAAACTTGAAAGGCAGTGTAGGCCATAAGGACTGCAATTCTTGGGCAAGTACTGGTGCTGTGCTGTGCTGTGCTTAGAGGCAGTAGACTTAGAAAGCAAGCAAGCAAGCAAGCAATCTACTGAGATACCAGCCAGGGCAGCTAGGAGAGTCCTTGTGCACCCCTCCCCCAACCCAGTCAACACAGCTCGCAGCCAGGAGATACTCCTTCCCTCTGCTTGCGGTGCTTGAGGAGAAAAGAGGGAAGGGTAAAGAAGACTTTGTCTTGCAACTTGGATACCAGATGAGCCGCAGTAGGATAGGACACTGGGCAAAGTCCTGAGGCTCCTATTCCAGACACTAGATTCCAGACAACATTTCTAGATGCATCCTGGGCTAGGAGGGAACCCACTACCTTGGAGGGAAGGACCCAGTCATTGCAGGATTCATCACCTTCTGACTAAAGAGCCCATGGACCCTAAATAACCACCAGTGATACCAGGGAGTATGTCATGTGTCTTGGGTGAGACTCTGAGATGTGCGGCTTCAGGTGAGAGCCAATACATTCCCAGCTCTGGTGGCACTGGTGAAAGATTCCTTCTGTTTGAGAAAAGCAGGGGGAAAAACAAAGGGGACTTCATCTTGCACCTTAGGTACTAGCTCGGCCATAGTGGTATAGAGCACCAACAGCCCTCTTAGGGTCCTTGATTCTAGGCCTTGACTCTTGGGCAGTATTTCTGGACCTACTGTGGGCTAGAAGGGAGCCCACTGCCATTACAGGAGAGTCCTAGGACTGGTAGTATTCACAAGTAGACTGAAGAGCCCTTGGATCTTGAGTGAATATTGGCAGTAGCCAGACTGTACTTGCCACAGGTGTGGGGTAGTTGTGGCCACTGGAAGAAACTGCTGCTTGTGGAAAGGGGAGGGGAGAGTGGGAAGGACTTTGTCTTGTGACTCGGGTGCTCAGCCACAGCAAAATAGAAAACCAGGTAGGTTCCTAAAGTATCTGACTCTATACCCTGACTCCCTGACAGTGTCTCTGGAACCACCCAGGGCTGGGGGGAGCTCACTGCTCTGAAGAGAGGGATACAAGCCTGACTGGTTGTAGAACCATAGGACCTTGAGTGGACACAGGTGGTAGCTAGACACTGGTTACTGCAGGCCATGGGTGACATGTAGTACCATACTGACTTCAGGTCTGACCCAGTGCAGTGCCACTGGTGGCAACCACAGGGTACTTGTGTCACCCTTTCCCCAGCTCAGGCAGCTCTGCACAAAGGGAGAGACTCTGGGAGAAAGTAAGACAAGAGTTTCTGCCTGGTAATCCAGAGAATTCTTCCAGATCTTATCCAAAACCAACAAGGCAGTACCTCTACCAGTATGCCAGAGCCATAGCATACTAGGCTTCTGGTGACCACGAATCCAGATATGGCTGCAGGGACCAAAAACATTTAACACAATACCCAAGTGCCTTCGGATACCTGGAAAGCCTTCCCAGGAAGTAAGTGTACCAAAAAGCCTAGATTGCAAACATTACAAGAAATACATACTCATCAATGCCCAGATACTGACAAACATCCACAGGCATCAAGACTATCCAGGAAAACATGACCTTGCCAGATGAACTAAATAATGCACCAGAGACCAATCCTGGCAAAACAGAGATATATAATCTTTCAGACAGAAAATTCAAAATAGCTATGTTAAGGACACTTAAATAAACTCAAGCTAACACAGAGAAGGAATTCAGACTTCTATCAGATAAATTTAACAAAGAGATTGAAATAATAAAAAAAAGAACCTAGCAGAAATTCTGGAGTTGCAAAATGCAGTTGAAAGACTGAAGAATGTATGTTTTTTAATAGCTGAATTGATCAAGAAGAAGAAAGAATTAGTGAGCTTCAAGACAAGCTATTTATAAGGACAAAATAATATAAAAGAATGAAATGTGCCCAGAAGCCTCTAGAAAAATGCCTCAAAAGGGCAAATCTAAGAGTTATTGACCATAAAGAGGTGGTAGAGAGAAGTAGAGGTAGAAAGTTTATTCAAAAGGAAAGTAACAGAGAACTTCTGAGACCTAGAGAGAGATATTAATATCTATAACTTTGTAAGAAAGTTATAGAACTCCAAGCAGATTTAACGCAAAGAAGAATACATCAAGACATTTAATAAATTCCCATAAGTCAAGGATAAAGAAATGATTCTAAAAGCAGCAAGAGAAACAGATAATATACAATGGAGCTCCAGTACTTCTGGCAGGACACTTTTCAGTTGAAACCTTATAGGCCAGGGGAGAGTGGCATGATATATTTAAAGTGCTGATGATAAAAAAACCTTTTACCCTGGAATAGTATATCTGGTGAAAATATTCTTCAAACACAAAGGAGAGAGAAATAACAACCTTCCCAGACAAACAAAAGCTGAGTGATTTTATCAACACCAGACCTGTTCTACAAGAAATGCTGAAGGAAGTCGTTCAATCTGAAAGAAAAGGAACTTAATGAGCAATAAGAAATCATCTGAAAGTACAAAACTTACTAGCAATATTAAGTACACAGGAAAACAGAATAACACCGTGGTTGTGGTTTGTAAACTATAAATATTGTGAGCTGAAAGATGAAATGATCAAAAATAATAACTACAACAACTTTTCAAGACACAGTATACTAAGATATAAGTAGAAACAGCAAAAAGATTAAAAGCAGGAAGATGAGATTAAACGGCAGAACTTTTATTAGTTTTCTCTTTGCTTTTTTGCCTGTTTATTTATACAGTCAATATTAAGTTGTCATCAGTTTAAAATAATGAGTTTTATGTTATTTGCAAGTCTCATGGTAACCTCAAATAAAAAAATACAAGATGACACATAAAATAAAAAGCAAGAAATGGAAACATACCACCAGAGAAAATCACCTTCACTAAAAGGAAGATAAGAAGGAAGAGAAGACCACAAAACAACCAGAAAACAACAAAATGGCAGGAGTAAGTCCCTATTAATAATAACATTGAATATAAATGGACTAAATGCTCCAATCAAAAGATGATACAGTGGTTGAATGGATTTAAAAATAAGGCCCAGTGATCTGTTGCCTATAAGAAACACTTCAACTATAAAGGCACAGAGAGACTGAAAATAAAGAAATGCAGAAAGATATTCCATGCCAGTGGAAACCAAAAAAGAGCAGGATTAGCTATACTTATGTCAGACAAAATAGATTCTAAGACAAAAAACTATATAAAAAAGAAAAAGACGGTCATTATATAATTAAATGGTGTTAATTCAGCAGGAGGATATAACAATTGTAAATATACATGTCCACAACACTGGAGCACCTAGATGTGTGAAGCAAATATTATTAGAGCCAAAAGAGAGATACCCCAGTACAATAATAGCTGGAGATTTTAGCATCCTACTTTCACTATTGGACAGATCATCCAGAAAGCAAATCACCAAAGAAATATTGGATTTAATGTGCACTATTGATGAAATGGAACTAATAGATATTTACAGAAAATTTCATCCAATGGCTGCAGAATATACATTCTTTTCCTCAGCCCATGGATGATTCTCAAAGATAGACCAAATATTAGGCCACAAAACAAGTCTTAGAAAATTCAAAACATTGAAATTATATTAAGTATCTTCTCTGACCATGATGGCTTAAAGCTAGAAATCAATAACAAGAGAAGTTTGGAAACTTTACAGATAGCAAAGAAATTAAACAATATGCTCCCAGATGATCAGTGGGTTAATGAAGAAATTAAAAAGGAAATTAAAAAATTTCTAGAAACAATTGATAATGGAAACACAACGTACCAAAACCTATGGGATGAGTAAAAGCAGTACCAGAAGGAAAGTTTATGGCTATAAGCACCTATATCAAAAATGTAGAAAAATATCACATAAACAACTTAATGATGCATCTGAATTAACTAGAAAAGTTAAAGAGCAAACCAAACCCAAAATTAGTACAAGAAAAGAGAAAAATAAAGAGCAGAAATAAATGAAAGTAAATTGAAGAAAAGAATACAAAAGATCAATAAAATGAACTTGTTATTTTGAAAATATAAACAACATCAAACAACATTCCGTGAGAGTACGAGAAAAGGAGAGATGATTCTAATAAATTCAGAGACCAAAAAAAGAGACATTACAACTGATACCACAGAAGTTCAAAGTATCATTAGAGCTTTCTATGATCAACTATATGCCAATAAATTGGAAAACATAAAAGAAATGGATAAATCCCTAGATACATAAAATCTACCAAGACTGAACCATAAGGAAATTGAAAACTTGAACATAGCAGTAACAAATAATGAGTTTGAAGCTGTCAGAAGTCAGCAAAGAAAGGCCCAGGACTGGATGCCTTCATTTATGCATTTTGTCAAACATTTTAAGAAGACCTGATTCCTGTCCTAGCTATTCTGAAAAATAGAGGAGTGTGGAATACTTCCAGACTCGTTCTACAAGACCAATATTACCCTGACACCAAAACCAGACAAAGACACATTAAAAAATAAAAAATAAATAAAAAAACACAAAATACTACAGGCCAGTAATCCTGATGAACAGGATGTAAAATTCTCAACAACAAACTAGCAAGCCAAATTTAACAACATTTTAAAAAGATCATTCATCATGGTCAAGCAGGATTTATCCCAGGGATGCTAGGATGGTTCAACATATGCAAATCAAATGTGATATATCAGCAAAATGAAGGTCAGAATACTTATAATCATTTCAATTGATGGTCAAAAAGTATTTCTTAGAGTTCATCATTTCTTTATAATAACCCATCGAAGAAAACTGGGTATAGATAGAACATACCTTTATATATATAGTATAAATGCCATATATTACGAACCCATAGCTAGTATCATACAGAATAGAAAATGTCTGAAAGCCTTTCCTCTAAGATCTGGAACACAGTAGGATGCCCACTTTCATTACTGTTATTCAACATAGTACTGGAAGTCCTAGTGAAATAAGTCAGACAAGAGAAAGAAAGAAAGGGCTTCCATGTTGGAAAAGAAGAAGTCAAATTATCCATGTTGGCAAATACGAACTTATATTTGGAAAAACCTGAAGACTCCACCAAAAACTATTAATTAGAACTGGTAAACAAATTCAGTAAAATTGTAGGATACGAAATCAACATACAAAAATCAGTAGCATATGTATATGCCAACAGTGAATAATCTGAAAAAGAAATCCAAAAGTAATCCCATGTACAAAAGCTACATATAAAATTGAGTCCTCTAGGAGTTTAATGTGATCAAAGAAGTGAAAGATCTCTGCTATGAAAACTATAAAACATAGATGCAAGAAACTGAAGGGTACACAAAATAATGGAAAGATATTACATATTCATGGATTAGAAGAAACAGTATTGCTAAAATGTCCATAGTATCCAAAGCAATCTACAAATTCAGTGCAATCCCTATCAACATACCAGTGACATTCTTCACAAAAATAGAAAGAATCATAAAATTTATGTGGAACCACAAAACACCCACAGTAGCCAGAGCTGTTCTGAGCAAAAAGAACCAGACCGGAAGAATCACATTACCTGACTTTTATAGTTATATCATAGAGCTATAGTAACCAAAATAGCATGGTGATGGCATAAAAACAGACACATCAACCAATGGAACAGAATAGAGAACCCAGAAATACATACATACATACATCTACAGTGAACTTATTTTTTATCAAGTTGCCAAGAATATATACAATGGAGAAAGGAAAGTCTGTCAATATATTGTGCTGGGAAAACTGGCTATCCATATGCAGAAGAATGAAACTAGACCCCTATCTCTCACCATATACAAAAATCAAATAAAAATGGATTAAAAAAATTTAAGACCTCAACTATGAAACTACTACAAGAAAACATTTAAGAAACTCTCCAGGACATTGGACTGGGAAAATATTTCTTGATTAATACCCCATAAGCACAGGCAACCAAAGCGGAAATCGACAAACGGGATCACCTCAAGTCAAAAAGTTTCTGCCCAACAAAATAAACAATCAAGTGGAGAGAGAATCCACAGAATGGGAAATAATATTTGCAAACTATCCATTGGACAAAGAACTAATAACCAGAATATATAAGGAGCTCAAACAACTCAATAAGGAAAAAGAATCTGATAATCCAATTTTAAAATGTGTAAAAGATCTTAATAGACTTTTCTCAGAAGGAGACATGCAGATGTCAAACAGGCATATGATAAGGCACCCAACATCATTGATCATCAGAGAAATGCAAATCAAAACTACAGTAACATG
>NW_016804239.1:216483-218796 GCF_001698545.2 Rhinopithecus bieti
TCATCTCACCCCAGTTAAAATGGCTTTTATTTTTATTTTATTTATATACTGTTATTATTTATTTTATTTTATTTATTTATTATTTATTTATTTTTGAGACAGAGTCGCACTCTGTCACCCAGGCTGGAGTGCTGTGACATGATCTCGGCTCACTGCAACCTCCACCTCCTGGGTTCAAGCCTCCCGAGTAGCTGGGATTACAGGCATGCACCAACATGCCGGGTTAATTTTTTGTATTTTTAGTAGAGACGGGGTTTGACCATGTTGGCCAGGCTAGTCTCGAACTCCTGACCTTGTGATCTGTCCACCTCAGCCTCCCAAAGTGCTGGGATTACAGCGTGAGCCACTGTGCCCCACGTATTTTATTTTATTTATTTTATTTTTGAGACGGAGTCTTGCTGTGTCACCCAGGCTGCAGTGCAATGACACAAGCTTGGCTCACTGTAACCTTCACCTCCTGTGTTCACGTGATTCTTGTGCCTCAGCCTCCCAAGTAGTTGGGATTACAGGTGTGCACCACCACACCTGGCTAATTTTTGAAGTTTTTGTAGAGACCGGGTTTCACCATGTTGGCCAGCTGGTCTTGAACTCCTGACCTCAAGTGATCCACCCACCAAAATGGCTTTTATTTAAAAGTTAGGCAGTAACAAATGCTGGTGAGGATGTAGAGAAAAGGAAACCTTTGTACACTGTTGGTGGAAAGGTAAATTAGTACAATGACTATGGAGAACAGTTTAAAGGTTCCTCAAAAAATGAAAAAATAGATTTGTGTACGGTATCTAGCAACCCCATTGCTAAGTATATACCCAAAAGGATGGAAATCAGTTTGTCGAAGAGATATCTGCACTCCCATGTTTATTGCAGCATTCTTCACAAGCTTTGGAAGCAACCTAAGTGTCAGTCAACAGATGAATGGATAAGATAAAAGGGGTATGTATATGCAATGGAGTACTATTCAGCCATAGAAAAGAGTGAGATCCTGTCATTTGCAGCAACGTAGATGGAACTGGAGGTCGTTATGTTAAATGAAATAATCCAAGCACAAAAAGACAAACTTCACATGTTCTCACTTATTTGAGAACAAATTCAAATTTATTTATTCTCAGTAAATAAAATTGAGAATTTATTGAGAGAATAAATTCTCAAATAAGTAACAGCTAAAAATTGAAAGTTTAACTCAGGGAGTTAGAGAGTGGAATGATGGTTACCTGAGGCTGGGAATGATAATGGGTTGTAGGGGAGGGAGGATAGTTAATGGGTACAAAACTATAGTGAGATAGAATGAGTAAGATTGAGTATTTGCAGCACAGTAGGGTGATTGCAGTCAGTAATGTTTTATTTTACATTTCAAAAGATCTGAAAGAGTATAATTGGATTGTAACACAAAGGATAAATGCTTGAGGTGATGGACACCCCATTATTTGAGACAGAGTCTCCCTCTGTCGCCAGGCTGGAGTGCAGTGGCGTGATCTCGGCTCACTGCAACCTCCGCCTCCCGGGTTCAAGCGATTCTCCTGCCTCACCCTCCCAAGTAGCTGGGACTACAGGCATGTGCCACCATGCCCAACTAATTTTTGTACTTTTAGTAGAGATGAGGTTTCACCATGTTGGCTAGGATGGTCTTAATCTCTTGACCTTGTGATCTGCCCACCTCGGCCTCCCAAAGTGCTGGGATTACAGGCATACAATAAGTAATAACTACATCAGGCGTGAGCCTGGTGAGGGAAGTGGCTCACGCCTGATGTAGTTATTACTTATTATATGCCTACATCAAAATATCTCATATACCCTATAAATATATACACCTAGGTACATACAAAAATTAAAAGAAAAAGAAAAGGATTTCCTAAATGCCTGAGTGTAAGAGATAGCTTACAACACAGTGGTAAATCCCTGGAAAGTGTTGCAACCTCAGGGGATAGCTGGTAAGATACGAACCCAAGGCCACACATGATCTGTGTCACACACACATGATCTATATCTTTGGGACTGAGAGGTGGGAGCTAAAACTAAGAGCCCTGGATAGAGGTAAGACCCTGGAAGTTGCCACCTTTGTAATAAAAGGATGAATAGTGGGAAGAATCAGGTCACTGCTTGGAGGTGAAACGTTTCCAGCCAGGCTTTGTAGCTAGTGCTTGTAATGCCAGCTACTTAAGAGGCTTAGGTGGGAAGATCATTTTAGCACAAGAGTTTGAGGATGCAGTGAGCTGAGATCGTGTGACTGCACCCGACCTGGGCGACAGAGTGAGACCTCATCTCTAAAATAAAAAACAAAAAGTAATTTTTTTTTTTCTGGGGTTTTATTTATTTATT
>NW_016804239.1:220513-241523 GCF_001698545.2 Rhinopithecus bieti
ATATCTCAACCTCCGTGTTGGGAGATCCACTGCTCTCTTCTAAGCTGTCAGACCTAGTCGTTTGCATCTGCAGTGGTTTTTGCTGCTTTTGTTGTTGTTGTTGTTGTGGTTGTTGTTGTTGTTTAGCTGTGCCCTGTCCACAGAGGTGGAGTCTACCAAAAAGTAATTCTTAAAAGGAGGTTTCTTTGCTAAAGGTATGAGGTAGGGTAAATAAACAACTTCTCTTGGGAAATAGGAGACCCAGACCCTAACCCACAAGTGGATTTGGTTTTGCAGTTTGAATTTAGATGACACACTTAGTGTGAAAATCTTAAACACTGTAATTAATATACAAATGAATTCTGGACCAATGAAACATTTGGGGCACCTGGCAGAAACAATCGTAATACTGCCATATAGGAACACTTTACAACCTAGAATAAATCCCTACTGAAGATGAATTCAGTCAGAAACTACAAATTATATGAAGAAATGATTCATCACAAGAAAAGTTAGATCATGAAACTATCATAATTCGAAAGAGAATTAGTAAATTGAAAGCTATAGTTAAGGAAGACAGTATGCAGAATATAGCACAGAGGAAATGAGAAAAAATATGACAGATTAAAAAGTCATGGAAAATAGAATAACATATAATACTCTTCTATCAGATGTTTCAGAGAAGCAACAGAAAGAAATAGGAGAAAAGCATGTTTTAGTGGTTGAATGTTTTGAGACTAAAACATAAATCGTGTTGTTGAAGAAGTATGGCATATCTAAGGCAAGATAAATGAAAATAAATGGACATTTAAATATATTAGAATAAAACTGTGATTCATGCATATAATTTTAAAAATCAAGTAAATCCAAGACATAGTATCAAAATGTGTTATCTTTTCCTAATCCTTCCCTACCTGTTAATCCTGTTCCTTAGATGTAATCGTTTTCAATACATTTCGGTTTTATTTATACTCATTGTATCCATATTTTAAAATTATAGTGCTGTCTTTTGATTTATCATTCACTTTCTGTTATGGTAGAGTCAGTAATCAAGCTTTACAGTACTACTACAACCTTAATATTGCTAATGGCTGATCCGGATAGATAATATGATTGCTTTTCATTTTGATACAATATATTTGTTTTCATGGAATTAATAATTTTCTAGTTTTTAATTTTTTCTGTATTATTAATTCGGATCTCCATTGGTCTCAATAATTTTTGACATGATTAAACTTATCAGATAATCTCACAGTTTCATGTTCTTCCTCTGGAGTACTCTCTTTTGGAACTGTGTGGACTCTGTTTCAATCTTGACTGGTCCCTTTCTAAGCCTGCTTACCTGTGTATTATCCTGGGTTTCCCTTTAGTTTCTCTCTTGTCTTTGAACTTCTGTTTCCTGTATCTAATGATCTGTGCTTTCTTGATATATTCCCTCATTTTGTTGGAGCCATCAAATGGAACATAAGTTTTTGAACCCTTGCATTTCTGAAAAATGCCTTCAGTCTACTTGTTCACTTTATTTTAAAGATTCAAAAGACATAGAATTCCAGGTAGAAAATATTTTTATTGAAATTTGAAGGATTTGTTTCATTGTCTTCTAGTTTCCAGTGTTTCCATTTGAAAGTCTTGAAACCATTTGGCCTTAAATCCTTTTGTTCCACTCTATGTAAGCCCTGATGTTTAGAAGTGAATCATACTGCTTTTAAGAAATTTCCTGAGTCTTGGTGTTTTGTTTCATTATTTATTTCATTGTTTGGCACTTGGTGGTTTCTTTCCATTTATATTGTTCACTTGTGATCCTTAGTTTTGGGAAACTTTTTGTATTGTTTTCTTGATAATTTTACACTTCTCTATTTAGCTCTTATGTGGTTTTAGTTACTGGAATGAGTCTTTATCTTATCCATTCTTTCTTATTTTTATTCTATATTTCCAGTCATTTCTGGGAGATTGCCTACTTTTCTTTTAACCATTCCGTAGAATTTTAAAGTTTTCAATCATATTTTGAAATGGAGCTCTTTTTTAAAATCATTATGCAGATTTCTGATTAGTACACCTGATTTGAGCTTTGTATTTCTCTTCTATGCTTTCATGTCCCATAGTCTAATCCTTCTATAAATTACATTTCTTTTTTTTTTGAGACGGAATCTTGCTCTGTCACCCAGGCTGTAGTGCAGTGGTGCGATCTCAGCTCACTTCAACCTCCACCTCCCAGGTTCAAGCAGTTCTGCCTGCCTCAGCCTCTCAAGGATTACAGGCACCTGCCACCATGCCTGGCTAATTTTTGTATATTTAATAGAGGCAGGGTTTCACCATGGTGGCCAGGCTGGTCTTGAACTCCTGACCTCAGGTCATCCATCTACCTTAGCCTCTCGAAGTCCTGAGATTACAGGTGTGAGCCACTGCAACTGGCCTATAGATTGCATTTCTGCAAAGGAAAAATCTCTAGTCTCTTACAGTGTTGGCCACACGTGTCAGATTATGACCTGGTTTTTTGTTTTCTGGTGTCTTTTTTTTTTTTTTGGAGAGTCGGGTAACTGTACCTTACTTGAACTTATAACTAAAGCCCTTGTTTTTAGCGTCATGACCTACCCTTACATTCCAAGATTTTCCAAGAGAACTGGTGCCCCAATTTCTGAGTATTTCTGGACTTCTCTGGGTGAGTTGGCTTACTTTTAGTCATTTTCTCCCTCTGGAGGCACTGAAGTTTGAATTTGTGCTGTAATGCCAGTACCTACTCCTTCATCAACTTAGTCTTCTACAAATATATACACAGGTGACATCTGTATCCTCCATTTTCTCTTCTACCATTTGTTTTGTCCTGATGGGTGAATACCACCCCTCTTTTTTCGTTTTCATCTCTGTCTTTCATTCTTTTGTTCTTTCATTCTTCTCTTCTTCCCCTTCTTTCCCTCCTTTTTCCCTCCTCCCTTCCCCTTCTGTCCCCTCCCCTCCTCTCCCATCCTCACCCCTCCTCTCCCCTCCCCTCTCCTGCCGTCTCCTCTCTTCTTTTCTTTTTGTGAGGCAGAGTGTCACACAGGCTGGAGTTCAGTGGTATGATCATGGCTCACTGCAGCCTTGAACTCCTGGGCTCAGGTGGTCCTCCCACCTCATTCTGCTGAGTACTTGAGAGTGTAGGCACACTTTTATTTATTTATTTATTTTGGTGAGATGGGGTCCTACTATGTTGGCTAGACTGGTCTCAAACTCCTGAGCTCAAGCAATCCTCCTGCATCAGTCTTCCAAAGTGCTGGGATTACAGGTGTGAGCCACCATGTCTGGCTTTTCTTTTTTTTCAATGAGATTTTAGTGACATTTATGGCAGGAATAGAGATAATCAAAAGAATTCAGTGTAGCATTTTAATTAAATATTTTTTTAACCTGGCCATTCCAGTGACAGGTAGTTTACTTTACAACTTGTATCTTTTTAAAACCAATAATGTTTTGTAAGCCTCAAAGATAATCTCCTTATGTAGCAATATTCATCACACTAGAAAATTTTAGGATCTTCTACTAGAAATTATTAAAATTTAATGAAACTAAAGACTACCTAAACTGTTACTTGACTATGATGTGAATTGAATGCTTTGAAAATTGAGTTAGAATTTTTTAGTTTCTAAACCATGTCTCTTTTCATAAGCTATGGCTTAACTTTTCTATTCTGGCCATTGACTTTTTGATTCTTTTCATTTCATTTTGAATTTCCCCCCCTTTTTTGATGAATAAATTTGAAAAGCTGATTGAATACAGGATTAAGAATTTTTTTCACAGCATGGAGCCATTATAGATGGTTATCTAGAATATGGTGTGACATTTTTCAGTAATTTCAGTAATAAACTTTTAGTTAGCACCTTCTTAACTACAGCCCTCAACTCTCAGTCCTCAAAGTAAATACTGCAAGATCTTTCTATTTCAGCGTAAGTATTTGACAAACTTGATGACAGGAAGATTTTAACAGGGTTATAATGGATACCTATGCCTAGTAGATAATAATAAGAAAAGTACTATATTAATATCGATCATGGTTATTCTTAAGAACAATAATGCCATCTAGCTGCTTATGAGAAATTATTTAATATTTATGTAGTCTAAACAGAGTATAGAGTATGGCAAAAGATTCTTGTTTAAGGGCTCAGAGAAAAAAATATGAAAATTACTTGGCACTTTTAAATATACCTTTGTTCAAATGACTTACAGACTTCGAAGCTTTTTTTGATAGTCATTGAAAGTATTTGTGAAAATTAAATACTTATTAAAACAAGGCACCATTTTTCAACATATCAGATTGGCAAATTATAAATTACCTGGTAATAAATTGATAATATCATGTTTAAATATTAGTGAAAATGTAAATTGGAGTAATCATTTTAGATGGCAGGTTAGGAATATCTTCCAAAATTTAACATGTATACTAATCTTTGACCTTAAATTTCATTTGTAAGAATGTACGTGAGAGCAGTGCACAAAGTATACATAGGGATGCTCATAACAGCAGTTCGTAATAACACAAAAAATTCTAACCACCTAAACATCCACCAGTAGGGAACTATTTGATTTAATGATGGCATACTCATATCATAGAAGACTGTAGTTATTAAAAATAGCAAGTTGTATGTGTATGTATGTATGTTCATAATTCTGGAATGATGTCTAAGAGTTAGCAGATAAAAACAGAAAGATGAGCTAATTTGTTTAAAAAGTACGCTTATACATGTGTACATCTACATCTACATACGTACATGGATACACATTAATGTTCCTGGAAGTTTATGTAAGAAACCACAAAGTTTCTTCTTTTAGATTTCATTTTCAATTTTCTCTTTGTTTTATTTTTTTCTTTGAGTAGGTTTTACTTTTATATTTAAAAGATGTTACTTTTATAATCCAAATAGTTTAGTCGTGAAATATGATTATTGTGATCTTGTAGTTACTGACTTAACTATTTCTAAGTGAACTTAACATGTAATAAATGTTTGAGTATAAAACTGCAAGCAACTCCTTTGAATGATTATTGAGTTTTTCTTTTTCCCTTAAAGAGTGGTTGAATTTAAGCCACTGAACTTTATATTTCAAAAAAAAGTTTTGTTAATAAACACAATTTTTTTCTTATTTGAAATGTAAGACTTCTAAATGATAAATTGAAGCTAAGATCACTAATTCTAAATTTTAAAAGTAAACTTTGAGAGAAAATATAAATTAAAGAAAATATGTTTTTACATTAGAGACTTCATAAAAGATTGTTGAAGCCAAAAATTCCAGAAAAGGTTAAAAGCTTAGCACATTACTGAACTGACAAGGTATATGAGGCCACCCAACCCCATGCCAGCAAAGAAAACAATGAGATGACAGCTCTAGTGTTTGGAGAGAGGTTGTTAACGACAGCTTATTCCTTTATGATTTCAACTCTTGACAGAAGACAGGTCTGCTTGTTGCATCATGGCAGATATATCATTACCTTCTGGCCCTGTCATGACTGAACGAGGTAGAGGGGGGAGAAACTATGTTCAGTTTTGAAAATCCAATTACTTTCTGGAATTTTGGTCACTGTTCCTGAGATAGATATGATAAGTCATTCTGTAATAGCTATTTGCATCTCGATTATCTCTAGTACTGAACTAATTAACTAATAAAGGATATGCTTAAGTTCTTTCTATGGTCAAGTGAAGAGTAATCTGTGATAGTATAGAGGACTTTGATATTCTGACATCATCCTAAGAAAAATGTTACAAGGTCTCTTATGCCTAATATCTATCTATTCCTCTACCTGTGTCTGTACCTGGTTTCAAATAATTTTCACAGCCAACCTAGCTCTTTTCACTAAAAAGAAGAAAGACACTGAATTTTAAAACAATTAGATATTATTTTACATGAAAAATATTGGTTAAAATTATAATTTGGCCTTTGTATTTTTCAATGACATGCATATTTGAATTCTGTTTTTTCTTGACTACCTAAGAAGTGACTCTGGAGACTTAGAAAGAGAAAGAAAGGGTGTAGGTTTTTGAAAGTATGTCAAAAGCCTTGGGGTTTGTGTATGATCAGAATTTCAATGGAGGTTGAAATGAGTTTAAATGCATAGAAGGCGAACATAAAAATCTTGTTTAATTTCTGTCATGTTGTTCTTTTTTGAGTCATCCTGATGTCTTTTTCAAATCTGCTTTTCTCTTGAGCTTTGTGCTACCATATCCATGATCTGGATTTTTTTTAAATCCTTTTTATTTTACTTTAAATGTCGATCCCTTTTCTATGGTCCTTCCTTTAATCAACTGAAGCAATCTGAATTGCTGAATCAGAGCTGTTTTGGGAGTGAGCGAGTGTGTAACATTGTGCAGGGTGAGATTTTCTGAGTAGAAGGTAACACTTCCTGCAGTTATAATCAATGCTTTGGACACTTTCAAGGAACAGAGAAGCCGTGACTTGCTCCAGGGTTAAACTTTTAATATAACTTCCCTAGAGAAAAGTGTCATCAATAAATGGAATAATTAGTTGACAATTCTTGAGTAGTCTAGGTTTAAATTCAAAACATTAAAGATAGGTCAGGATTGTATTTCTCACTGTACTTGTGGTTTCTGGTGGTTTTAGCCTTTATATTTTTATATTAAACATTATTTTAAAAACTCATTTATTTCCATTTGTTATCAGCTTATCCCCTGAGTTTCTTTAATTTGAGAAGAACTAAAGTAGAAAGAATGTTAGCTTTTAGTAGTAGGAAGTAGTCTAAACTTGAAATAGCTGAGACACTAAGCTATAAAGTAGGTAATTTGTTTATGAAAGTATAGTTTACACTGTAGGCTTAAATTAACAAGACTTAGATTAAATGTATTGTATTTATATAATCAGTAAAATAAGATATTTTAAAGAAAATAATGTCATGTGAACTTAAGAGTAAATAATAGCATCCACAGGAATTGCTCAATATGCTTGTGATATTATTTTCTTCTGATATTCTGATATTGTTTGATTTTATTCAACTGTTTAATTGATATAAATAAAAGGAATTTTAAAATATTAATTTCACTATAAATTGCCTATTTCAATACATATTAGAAATTTGAACTAATACCTAATTATAAGTTAAAGATTTAATATGAAAAAGACGTATCTACTAATTATTTATTTACAATGTGACATCCTTAAATTAAGACAGAATTTCAACAGTGGTTCCTGGATAGTAACATAACAATATTTTAATTTTTTATCCAGAATGTATAATCTTTTGTTTTTCTAGACAGAAAATAAATCATGACTAAAATTTGTAGTGAAGTGTGAGAATTAGGTAGAATGCAATTGGTGTACTTCACCTATTTAGAATCATGTACTTTTGTATTTTAAAATGAATACCCTATTACCAGTTTACTCCAAATGTAAACATAACTTGTAACCTTGTACTAATAAGTATGCATTCAGATGTCAACAATCTTAAAATATGTTTTGTTGCTTTGTGTTTATTATTCTTACTGGAAAGATGGTACCATATTTATGAAATGGCTGTGCAGGAATGAGTATGCCTCAGGAAGATTGAACCTTTTGGAAGAAGACTAGTTAATAATGAAGAGCACAGATAGTGTGTTAGGTATATACTGTGCATTTAAAAAAAACTGATATAGTTTCAAGGCCATTCACATTTGACTTTATAAGATCATAAGATTTAATCCATATTAGGTTAGGACTGCCATGTAGAAATGGTATAGCATAGCAAACTATTACATTTTGTTACCTACAGTATAACTTACGATGAATGTACATGCTATAACTTAAATTCTCAATGAAAATAAGTTAGTTCACAATTTATTATTTTATAAATGAAAACTACAGAATAAAATATTAATGGCACTGAAGAAAATTAACATTTGTAAGAAGGTCTCATTTGGCTTTTTATTTCCGCAGTAGTACAGTGGTAATAATAAGTGGTATAAATATTTCTCCAAAAGAAACTTATTTTAAAAATTTGGGAAAATACTGTTAAGTAGGCCATACAGCTTTGCTTTTCCTTTTGATAATGAAAACCATTCCTTTTGTAATACATTTTCAGTTCTCCCATATTTCATAGTGGTACTGAGGTTTAGCCTTTTAAAATAATTATTTAAATTCTTATCTTTATGGTTATACTATGTACGATTGAAACCTTTAGTTTAGAAAAGGACACAACTTCAGATATGAAATTATATTTTTAATGCATTTATGTACTTCTATTATGGTGCAAGTGTGAACATAGGGTGTTAAAATAACAATATAAGGATCATATTTTTAATTATTAAAATACTTATTTGGAACATTCAATGATTACACACATACTATCAACAAACATACATGTCCTGCATGGTGTGCAAATATGTGTATATGTTTACAAATTCCCAATTGGTAACCTTGTGGGTTTGATATTTAAAAAAACAAAAAACATTATTGCAGACTTGCCAATTCGTTGGGGAAAAGTACTTGCTTATTCATACATGAACTGCATATTTGATAAAATTGTCTTTCTTACAATGAATCTTGGTCTTGAAAATATTTCAGAGAAAATTTATCCAGAGAAGCAGATGCCAAGAATATTTTTTAAACCGTTTCTTAAGGAAAGTTTAACTGTACTTTTAGTTTTGCATTTTCTGATGTAAGAATTATCTTTTCTTAAACTTTTCGGAGCACAATGTACTTGGTATTGTAATGGCCTTAAAGGTATTGGCCTTTTTGAACTTTGATGTGGTTGTTTGTGATCAAACTTTAAAGAAGTTAAATTCTTCTGTCAGAACAAGACTTAAGGTATTGGTAATTGCCTTTTTCCTGGAAATTAACAATTATAACATTCAAAGCTTGTATTATAGCAAGGTAATGTAGTAGGTCATTTGGCTGCTTGCATGCAGTGCATTTTCTCTCTCTCTAGGATGCCAGGATGCAATTTGTTTAGTTTCTCTCATTTCTGCCTGTGGCACTGTATGGTGAAATTCAGACTTACTCTTTCCCCTCCATGAGAATCTCTTGAGTGGAAGGATAACTATACAAAATTAATAAAGGTGTTGCTTTTTTCATGCTTGCTTATCCAGGCAATTGCAGCGTTCACTTTAAAAAAAATTGGGTTGCGTAGGAAGCATTAAAATATATTAACTTTAAAGCTAGAGTTGGTTTTAAAAATAAAATGTATTTTGAGATAGTCAATACTAACATATAAACAATTAAAAATAGTGGACCAATAGCTTTCTCTCTAATACTCTTTTATTTAACTATTTTGGTGTAATAAATCAGAAAATTTAATCTTGAAATGAAAAACTGGAGTAGTGTTTGTTTTTTATGATTAATTAGTTCATTTAACCAGAGAGACAGTTTGCTTATTTGAATTTGCCTATTAGATATTTCATTTTTACTCTTCAAGTAAATTATTTGTTTAAGCATTTTATTGTAACACATTTCAGAAACGATTTTCTTAGGTGAGAGAAAATTGGCATGAATGGTGTTAATCTGTTGTATTTTCATGATGCTCAAATCTGTAGAAATGTCACAGAGCAGTGGAATTTAAGATTACTTTTGAAAAGAGACTACATTTGGCCCTCTGTTTCCATGGGTTTTGCATCTGTGGGTTCCACAACCATGGATTATCCACCCATGGGTTAAAAATACTCAAAAAAAATTTTTTTTTAATGAAAGGTTGCGTCTGTACTAAATATATACAGACTTTTTTCCTTGTCATTATTCCCTAAACAATATAGTATAACAACTGTTTACATTGTTTTGGGTATTATAAGTAACATAGAGATGATTTAAAGAATACAGAAGGATATGTGTAGGCTATATGCAAATACTACACCATTTTATATAAGGCACTTGAGCATCCATTGATTTTGATATATGTAGAGGGTCATGGAAACAATTCCCCATGGATATTGAGGGATACCTGCATACACACACACACACACACAAAATTATATGTATACCCCATGGATATTGAGGGATGACACTCTCTCTCTCTTTTTTTGATACGGAGTGTCCCTCTGTCGTGAGGCTGGAGTGCAATGGTGCAATCTCGGCTCACTGCAACCTCTGCCTCCCGGGTTCAAGCAATTCTCCTGCCTCAGCCTCCTGAGTAGCTAGAACTACAGGCGCACGCCACCATGCCCTGCTGATTTTTTTTTTTTTTAGTAGAGACGGGGTTTCACCATGTTGGCCAGAATGGTCTCAATCTCTTAACCTCGTGATCTACCCACCTCGGCCTCCCAAAGTGCTGGGATTACAGGTATGAGCCACCGCGGCCAGCCCATACACACACTTTCTCTCTCTTTCTCTCTAACCCTCCTCCTCCCCCCTCCCCCCCACACAGACACAGGCACACATATACACAATTGGATATTCCCTTTGTTTTTTAATCCCTGAGAACCTTTTATGTTATCTTTGCTCATATTAAACCTTTATAATGTAAAAAATGTATCAGTTGAGTGGTTAAGACTATTTCCAAATTGACATTTTGGGATTGAAAACAAACACAACAACTGGTGATCACTTGTGCTATATAGTTTTGATTAAAACATGGTCAATACTGGGTATATTATAATTTTTGTTTCCCAAAGTGACATTTCTCTTTTGCAGCTTCTGAAAACAGAAGGCATAGGTAGAATTATGGTCATAAAAAGGTTTAAAAGAAAGAATATAATTATGATCCAAAGTATTCATATTTTTTCATAGTATGCAATATATAGTAATTGTATATTAATTACCACTTGGCAGTGGCCATACTCAACAATTATACTTTTTTGTTTACTTCTAAATAACATTAATTATTATTTGCAAATTAATTTTATCGCTGAAAACTGCTATTGATAACTGTATTCAGACATTTTCTGAGAATAAAATTTACTGGTTGATGGTATAACAAATTTTTTCTTGAGACATCCTTATCCCTTACTGAGCATTGCTCCTCCCTTTACTTTAGATTACAAGAATCCAAAGGCAGAGAACAAAATGAATTTCATAAACCTTTTCGTAAAACTTTTCAAGTTCTGCATAGACCTCCATAATCTCTCACTCTGTATTCTAGCAATCACAAATTTTGAATGGGGAAATTTTTTTCTTCAGAAAGGAAATACCCACTTAGAATTATTAACAAAGAGAAAATTTCAATTAAAATAATGTGTAATATTCTGTAGTTTTAAGAAAGAATAAAATGAGTTTTCATCTTTCCTTTTTACTGGAAAAACAAAAATTTTAATTGGTTTAAATTTAACTATTTGCTAAATATTCAGTTTAACTATTTGTTACTACTTCTAGACATACTTTTAGTATACCATGTTCAAGCATGATAAAAATACTCAAAGTCTATTAACTTTCTATTGCTCAAAAGAAGTACCAATTTAAGGAATTATTATTCAAATGAAATTCTACTCAAATGAAGACTTAATGGACTAGCCCTTGATTTTCCTGTTTGAGTTTACCAACATTTTCCCTTTCATTCTTTTCTTTTTCTGCCATATTGAAGCTAATAGACTTGTAAAAAAACACAAAATAACGGCGTCATAAAAAAATCCTAGATCATTTTGAACTCAGATTCCGTTGTCTTTGAATGGAGTCTTACATAAGAATAAAATGAATTTTTATTTCTTATGAGATGTGAAATATTATATTTTGTGAAATTTTTGGATAACTGGTACTTTGTGTGCATTATGAAGATTCTCTGTGGACATAATTAACAGTAGAACATATGCATTGAGTTGTTCAGTACACTGCTGTTTACCTGGAACAATGGTGGTTATCATTAACTCATATTTTGGCCCCTGCCTACCTCTCCAACCTCATACATCACCATCAATATCTCTCTATTCCCCTACATTAAACCCTTCAGCAGTACTTAAAATGTGCATGCCCATAAGTATGTTATGCTTCCTCTATGCTTTGTACCTGCCTTTATGCTTTGTACGTGCTGTTCCCTCTACCAACACCGACACCATCACTACATTTACCATAATTATTGGCCCCCTAAATCTACCTTCAACTCTATGTTTGCCCAAAATTCCCTTCATATGCTTGGATACCATCTCATCGAGGAAGCTTTTCCTGCTCCAGTTGACTGGGTTAGGTCCCCTCTGTGTTTTCCTGTAGTAGTATTATCTTTTTTTTATTTTCCATTAAAATTATTATTTTAATAGGTTTTTGGGGAACAGGTGGTGTTTGGTTACATAAATATGTTTTGTAGTGGAATTTTTGATATTTTGGTGCACCCATCACCCAAGCAGTGTACACTGTACCCAATGTGTAGTCTTTTATCCCTCACCTCCCCCGTCCTTTCCCCCAAGCCCCAAGTCTCCAAAGTCCATTGCATCATTCTTATGCCTTTGCATCCTCATAGCTTAGCTCCCACTTATGAGTGAGAACATACGATGTTTGATTTTCCGTTCCTGAGTCACTTCACTTAGAATAATGGTCTCCAATTCCATCCAGGTTGCTACAAATGCCATTATTTTTTTTTCCTTTTTGTGGTTGTCACTCCAGTTTTTTAAACAGTAAGGAAGGACCATTTATTATGCTATGAACAAGAAGTCCAGAGCAGGTTAATTCAAAGATGCAACAATTTCATCAAATATTCCACTCTTTCCCACTGAATATGGCTGTCTTTGACATGTTGGCTTTCTCCTCTTGGTTACAAAATGGGTGCAGGATAGCAGGGATCATATTCTGACAGACCAAAGCACAATATTAAAAGAGGGGCTGTCTTTACTTGTCTCTTTAAGAGTGAAGAAACCTTTGCAGAGGGCCTCCAGTTGGCTTCCCTTCACACATCATTGGCCAGATCACACACATGTCCATATCTAACCCAACTACAGGCAAAGAGATTAGGCCCACAATGTTTACCTAAGACCACTTAGGATGTTCACTGGGGAGGACCTAGAAATGGGTCATTCCTTCAGTTGCATGAAAGAAGGAAAACAAAATAAGACCTCTGCTAATAAAAAAGAATGGGAAAATGGTTGTTGTGTAGGCAACTACCTGTGTTAGTTGTCTTTAGTCTTCTTTTTCAAAATCATCTCAGTTATCCTTCATGTATTTTCTTAATCTAAATTTGAGAATATCTTTATCATTCTCTTTTATAGTCCATTGAAATAATGAAGAATTTATAGGTGATTTGTGTGTATCTGTGTATGGGGAAAAGTATTTTACAATCTTATGTTTTCAACCATGTACATGGTTAAATCTGCATTATTAAGTTTTATTTAGGTCCTCAAAGGAGTTTAAAATAGTTCTTCATGAGACTCTACGTATTCTTTGTTAGGTTACTTCCTACGAATTTTATAGTTTTATGGCTATTGTTAAGGGGATCGTATTTTCTCTCCAGTTTGCCCTCTGTCTCTTTTTTGTTTGTTTGTTTGTTTGAGACAGAGTCTTGCTCTGCACCCAGGCTGTAATGCAGTGGTGTGATCTCAGCTCACTGCAACCTCCGCCTCCCAGGTTCAAGTGATTCTCTTTCCTCAGCCTCCTGAGGAGCTGGGACTACAGGCATAAGCCACCACTCCTGACTCATTTTTATATTTTTTGTTTGTTTTTTATGCCATGCATGTTTCTTTTTTTATTATTATTATACTTTAAGTTCTGAGATACATGTGCAGAACATGCAGGTTTGTTACATAGGTATACACGTGCCATGGTGGTTTGCTGCACCCATCAACTTGTCATCCACATTAGGTATTTCTCCTAGTGCTATCCCTCTCCTAGCTCCCCACCCCCCGACAGGCCCCAGTGTGTGATACTCCTCTCCCTGTGTCTATGTGTTCTCATTGTTCAACTCCCACTTATTAATGAGAACATGCAATATTTAGTTTTGTGTTCCTGTGTTAGTTTGCTGAGAATGATGGTTTCCAACTTCATCCATGTCTCTGCAAAGGACATGAACTCATCCTTTTTTTTTATGACTGCATAGTATTCCATGGTGTATATGGGCCACATTTTCTTTATCCAGTCTATCATTGATGGACATTTGGGTTGGTTCCAAGTCTTTGTTATTGTGAACCTACGGGTGCATGTATCTTTTTTTGTTTGTTTGTTTGAGATGGAGTCTCGCTGTGTTGCCCAGGCTGGAATGCAGTGGCGTGATCTCCTCTCACATCACTGCAAGCTCCGCCTACCAGGTTCACGCCATTCTCCCACCTCAGCCTCCCGAGTAGCTGGGACTACAGGCATCCACCACCACATCTGGCTAAATTTTTGTATTTTTAGTAGAGGTAGGGTTTCACCGTGTTAGCCAGGATGGTCTCAATCTCCTGATCTCTGTCCACCCGCCTCGGCCTCCCAAAGTGCTGGGATTACAGGCGTGAGCCACCACACCTGGCCACATGTATCTTTATAGTGGAATGATTTATAATCCTTTGGGTATATAACCAGTAATGGGATAGCTGAGTCAAATGGTATTCCTGGTTCTAGATCCTTGAGGAATTGCCACACCGTCTTCCACAATGGTTGAACTAATTTACACTCCCACCAACAGCGTAAGAGCGTTCCTGTTTCTCTACATCCTCTCCAACCTCTGTTGTTTCCTGACTTTTTAATGATCGCCATTCTAACTGGCATGAGATGGTATCTCATTGTGGTTTTGATTTGCATTTCTCTAATGACCAGTGATGATGAACTTTTCTTCATATGTTTGTTGGCTGCATAAATGTCTTCTTTTGATAAGTGTCTGTTCATATCCTTTGCTGACTTTTTGATGGAATCGTTTGTTTTTTGCTTGTAAATTTAAGTTCCTTGTAGATTCTGGATAATAGCCCTCTGTCAGATGAGTAGTTAACACATATCACATTTGGTTCAAATATTTTGTTTACTTCTCTGTGTTTCCAATTAAAGGATAAAACCCTTGAAACCGGAGAGCATCTGAATTAGCATTGAATATTCAGCCTACATATAGGGCAGGGCCTAGTGATTGTTGAAAAATTGTGTGGAATAAAGGCTTTTAAACAAACTCCAGATCCAGTATTTACTTTTTTTTTTTTTTTTTTTTTTTTTTTTGAGATGGAGTTCTCGCTCTGTCAGCCGCAAGGCTGGAGTGGGCACGGCCAGATCTCAGCTCACTGCAAGGGCTCCACCCTCCCGGTTCATGCATGTCTCCCTGCCTCAGCCTCCGAGTAGCTGGGACTCAGGGCGCCCGCCACCTCGCCCGCTAGTTTTTGTATTTTTTAGTAGAGACGGGGTTTCCACCATGTTCGCCGATGTTCTCGATCTCCCTGACGCTTGTGACTCGCCCGTCTCGCCTCCAAAGTGCTGGGATTTGCAGGCTTGAGCGCACGCGCCCGCCGGGTATTTACTGCTTATCTTCATTATGCTCGCATGAAAAACATTTCCAATTATGTAAAGTGGGATGCTTTGGAAAACATGATTTGCTGTGGAAAATCAGTTTAAAATCAACTTATTAGTATAAATATATTTCATAAACTGATAAAAATGGCTCTAGGTATGTGCTTGCATAGATAATATACTTGTAATGCATATTTGTCTATCTTACAGATAAAGCTGCTGTTCTACTGTATCTTCAAATATATATATAATAGTGTGGTGTATTTTTTTTTTTTTTTTTTTTTTTTTTTTTTTTTTTTTCAGGCAGAGTCTCGCTCTGTCGCCCAGGCTGGATCGCAGTGCCGGATCTCAGCTCACTGGGAAGCTCCGCCTCCCCGGGTTGACCCATTCGCCTGCCCTCAGCCTCCCCCGAGTAGCTGGGACTAGCAGGCGCACCGCCAACCTCGCCCGGCCTAGATTTTGTATTTTTAGTACGAGACGGGGTTTCACCGTGTTAGCCAGGATGGTGTCGATCTCTGACCTCCTGTGATCGCCGCCTCAGCACTCCCAAAGTGGCTGGATTGCAGGCTTGAGCCCACCGCGCCTGGTCCCAATATAATTTTTAAACAGTGTTCGTCATCATCAACATTATGTTTATTGGTGCTTTAGTTAATTTGCATTTCTGTGGCACCAAACACCACAGTGCTAAGTGCAGTACATGTAAGCACATTCTAATTGCTTTGCGTCTGTCTAACAAGGTGTCTGTTTTAGTGCCATCACCTCCCTTCCTGGGCACACACATGATGTTTAAAGGGAAAAAAAATGTTTTTTAGTAATAGATTATTTTAACAACTGACTCACAAAACTCCTGAAAATAGTACAGCAAATTCTCATGAACCAATATGAGATAGCTCCAGCACACCATTGTTGTTAGTAAGTATGTACATAGTAGAAGTATTCATGTGGCTAAAAGCCATCTCAACTCCCACCAATAGTAAAATGGTAATCCTAATTTTAGTGGTAATTATAATCTAATTATTGTATAAATTCAATTCTTAATTCTAATTATGAATTCAAAATGTGCTTTAT
Organism: Rhinopithecus bieti; assembly: GCF_001698545.2. NCBI lineage: Eukaryota > Metazoa > Chordata > Mammalia > Primates > Cercopithecidae > Rhinopithecus > Rhinopithecus bieti. The sequence goes on from NW_016804239.1 coordinate 236,819, forward strand.
ACAGTTGAATATTTTACTTCAAAAAGAATGAACAAACGTATAATTATATGCAACAATATGGACGAACCTTCCAAATTTACTGTTGAATTAAAGGAGCCAGTCACAAAGAGTACAAACTATATAATTTCATTTAGATAAAGTTCAAAAACAAGCAAAACTTACCTATGGTATTAGAAATCAGGATAGAGTTTATACTTAAAGGAATGGGTGACTTTATGATAGGGGCTTCTGAGGTTCTGGTAGTATTTTTTTTTTTCTTTTAATCTGGTTACATGTGTCTGTTCACTTTGTGAAAATTTATTTAGCTGAACACTTAGTACTTTTGTACTTTGTGTACTTTTCTGTATGAGTGTAATACTTCAATAAAAATTAACTAGAAAAAAATACTGGCTGAATTGGAAGATGTATTTGGGAACATGGCAATTAGTATATTTGAGGGATAACTTGCCTAATTAAGCCAATTTGAGATATAGCCAAAGACCATTCTATGGTTTAACAAAGAATTGGGTTTTCCTTTTTTTTTTTTTCTTTTCCTTTTGAGATAGAGTTTTGCTCCTGTTGCCCAGGCTGGAATGCAATGGCGCAATCTTGGCTCGCTGCAATTTCTGCCTCCTGGGTTCAAGTGATTCTCTTGCCTCAGCCTCCCAAGTAGCTGGGATTACAGGCATGTACCACCATGCTCGGCTAATTTTGTATTTTTAGTAGAGATGGGATTTCATCATGTTTGTCAAGCTGGTCTCAAACTCCTGACTTCAGATTATCTGCCCGCCTCGGCCCCCTAAAGTGCTGGGATTACAGGAGTGAGGCGCCATGCCTGGCGATTTTTCTTAAGGAATGAGATCATGTCCTTTGCAGGGACATGGATGAAGATGGAAGCCATCATCCTCAGCAAACTAACACAGGAACAGAAAACCAAACACCACACGTTCTCATAAGTGGGAGTTGAACAATGAGAACACATGGACACAGGGAGGGGAACAACACACACTGGGGCCAGTCAGGTGTGGCAAGGGGAGGGAAAGCATTGGGACATATTGCTAATGCATACATGGCTTAAAACCTAGATGACAGGTTGATAGGTGCAGCAAACCACCATGGCACACATATACCTATGTAACAAACCTGCATGTTCTGCACTTGTATCCTGGAACTTAAAGTAAAATAAAAATAAAAAGAGTATATTCATGGAAATTTCAACAATTTTTGACAACAGTTTTGCCTTTCAGGAAAATTCAGCAGAACTATGCTCACATTTACCTTTGAAATTTATTTTAAATAACTATTAGAATTGACGAGTTAATGGGTGCAGCACACCAACATGGCACATGTATACATATGTAATAAACCTGCACGTTGTGCACATGTACCCTAGAACTTAAAGTATAATTTAAAAAAAAAGGAATATTTAAAACAAGAATCGGGTTTTTCTTGTACCTTTGTGCTTCAATTGAAATGCTTGCATTCCTTGAACTCATCTGGTGCTCTTCTTACATTGCCTCAGCTCTTGTCTTTTCTTCTATCTGAAAGACTTTTTCCTAGTCTCTGCCTATTGAAAGTTTTAAATATTCTTTTCATTATGTAAGTCATTCTTGAATTGTTTTCAGTATGATTTCTATAAGAGTGTTTTTTATCTACTTGTATATCTTTTACCATATAAGAATTGAAGGTTAATGTGGACATAGTTAGATGTACTTTTCTGGGCTCAGGAGTATTATACACAAGAGTGCAAGTGTTACTGCTGGATAAGTGGGGCCCTGTTGTTTCAGGCTTCCACTACTGCATCAAATACAACTTCCTGTTTCATATCTTATCTGTTATTTCTATTGTCCTTACTGTAATTATCCAAGGCAGACTCTCGTAAAAATGCTTTGTCTTCATCTGCGTATTATCAAGCATATTTATAATCGCCTTTGAAATGATTTTGAATTCCATGAAAATGTAGTAGTGGGAAATTTCGCATCCCCTTTCCAGTAAGACATCTTGGATACATATACTTTATTAGTAACTGGTGGTCAGCTGTGATTCTAGAGGTAATGAGGTATTGATATGTTTCTAGACCTCTGAATTTGAGACTAATTAAAAAGCCCAAAATCAATTTGAATGTAGATTACACTGAAGTGAGTGTCATTTCTTGTCTGGTCATGTAAGCACCATAACCCTGCTGATTAGTGAAGATCAGGTTGAGACTGCAGCTGTCTCTGACAGTGTGATGTTGTTTACTTGCGATACTTGCTGGTCTGTTTATGAACACTCATTAACTGATATCGTCATGCCTAGGTGAAGAATGTATGTCAAGTGACTTATAACTGCTGACTACCATTTTGAATAGAATTAATTTTGTTTTTATGTAGTTGATAAATTCATTTCTTTTCTGTTTGATTCTATCCTGGAATGCTTCTGACAGTTTGTAGCTAAGAGAGTTTATTTCTGAAAGTGTCCAGTTTAAGTTTTATTTCCTCCAGTTTTACAACAGGTTTAATTTACATTTATTTTTTTTTCTGAATTGTAAGAAGAATGAAATTTTATGTTGCTTTACTTTTTTTGCAAGTAAATGTCTTTTAACAATGTTTTCTACTTTCTCTAGCATGAATAAGCCAATAATTATACTTTCCTAAAGCAACTTGCTGCCCTACACTCTATAATTCTGTTGTTGACACACTTGTTTTTACTAGTCTCTTGCATGCGGAATTTTAGATTTTTACAGTGTAAAATTATAGGCAAGTAGCCAGCTGTCACATTCTTGAGGTCAGATACAAGTACCATATATGAGATACACTGTTTTGGCTTCATACTGCTTGCCAGATTGCTAAGCAGATGTTCTAGGCTATAATTCAGGAAACTGGGACCTCTTGAAACATTCCCTGAGAGTCGCTTTTGACATCTCTGAATCATTTATTTAAAGGTAATTAGTTATAGTAAAAATGAAAATGCATTGATATGAAAAGAACAGAATTATTTTACAGTGTTTGGGAGTTGTAACCATGATTAGAAATTTGATTCTGGATGTGTATCTAATGGTGGAAAAGTATTTAACATAACGAAATTTTATTATTAAATATTTTCCTTTTTTTTTTTTTTTTTTTTAATTTGGAGACTAATATCAAAAAAAGTACTTTTATGTAGACTTTAACAGTTACCAGTTGACTTCATGGTACATTGAAGTACTTAACAGACTTTCCATTTTTATACAGAAAATATGTTAAAGAAGGCTGTAAGAGTATTATTTCTTCTCTAATATATATACATATATATATACATGTCTTGGTACTTTCCCATATAGCCCATCAACATTTTTTATTGGTACTGCATTTTTTTATAATTAATACAAAACTCCCTTGTCTAAATTGGTAACCTTCCTAAAATACTATTCTAAATCTATAGTTTTCTTGTCCTATTATTAAAATATCAATGGCACAAAAGAGAAAAATTTAAACTAGATTACCTAACTCTTAAAATATAATTTAAACTAGATTACTTAACTCTTACGATCTAAAAGTTGAGGAAAACATTTTATAAATAAGTCTGTTATGATGTGTTCATTTAGATCTCTTTGTCCCTACTTAGATAAAACAGGAGCCACATAACTTGTGTTTACATCAGTCGTATTTCATTTGTAACAAGCATTGTGCTTTGCAGAGAAGTGCTTTACACAAAACAGTATAAAATTCAATATCTTGTTATTTGGAAAATTTTTAGGCTACCATATTTTAAGGAAGGTGAGAGTAAGTAGTAGGAATAAACATCTAAATCTCATTTGTATTTGCCTATGGATGAATTTGAATTTAAAGTTAACATGGGTCCATTGGACATTCAGGGTACTTATAACAAACACTTCAGTCAAACTAATGAAATCTCAGTGTGAAAATTGAACTCTAAAACTGCCTCTGTTCTTTCTCAATTCTTTTATTTTTCCCATTTCATATTTTGGATGAATAGCATTGCAATGAGATTGGCACAAAAGACCAACCTCAGCAGTTCTTCCCGAGTTGTAGAGAAGTAATCAAAGATGTTAGCTTACGAAACTTATCCTACTTTCTAAGCCTAAGTGGATATATAACCTTAACTTGCCGCAACTTCCAGTTCCTGCCAGACTAAAAGTTGTATTCCAAATAATAAAAAACAAAGGAATTGGTAATGTTGCTTTTAGAATTGAAACAGAAGCAGAGCTATGATATCTGCAGACAGAAAATTAATGATTTTTATAGATAAGCCCTTATTTGGATGTTTGATAATTGGATATCAGTAATCTGTCTCCTTCTTCTCTTCTTTTTTTCTTCCCTTTTCTCTCCCTCTCCCCTCCTCTCTTTTTTACTTGTATATACTCACAAATTAGCAAGTCATAGTACTAGGGTATCAAATTACTGTGGTTTGTCAATTCTCTAATAAGATGCACATTTTCTTAATATTTTAACACCTCAAATTGGATGCAGCTGTCTTCACCTAAATTCGGAACCAGTTGAGCGAAAAACAGTCAGATGATAAAGATCAATGTGTCATCTTTATTATCAATAAATAATAGATTGGAAAATAGGTAGGTCTGATGTATCAGCTAGCCCATTTGACTGCTGATGCATCTCCACAGACAGCAAGACTTATAAACAAGCCTCACCATGTGAAGCTTATGGTACTGAGGAGCAGAGAAGAATATGTGCTTTTATTATTATTATTATTATTATTATTATTACTATTATACTTTAAGTTCTAG
>NW_016804240.1:0-2118 GCF_001698545.2 Rhinopithecus bieti
CTAGACCCTTCATCTCACAGAGTTAAACCTTTGTTCGGATGAAGCAGTTTGGAAACACTGTTTTTGTAGAATCTGCAAAGGGATGTTTGGGAGTGCATTGAGTCTTACGGTCAAAAAGGAAATATCATACGATAAAAACAAGAAAGAAACTTTCAGAGAAAATGCTTTGTGACGTGTACATTCATCCCACAGTTAAACATTTCTTGTGATTAAGCTGTTTGGAAAAACTGTTTTTCTAGAATCCGTGAAGGGATATTTGGGAGTGCATTGAGGCCTATGATTTAAAAGGAAATATCCTCAGATGAAAACTAGAAAGAAGCTTTCTGAGACACTGCTTTGTAATGTTTGAATTCATCTCATTGAGTTAAAACCACTTTTTGATGGAGCAGTTTGGAAATACTGTTTTCTAGAATCTGCAAATAAATATTTGAGAGTGAATTGAGGCCTATGTTGAAAAAGGAAATATCTTCAGATAAAACTAGAAAGAAGCTTTCTGGGAAACTGCTTTCTGATGTGTGCATTCATCTCACAAAGTTAAACCTTTCTTTTGATGGAGCAATTTGGACACACTGTTTTTGGAGAATCTACAAAGGGATATTTTGGATAACACTGAGGCCAATGATGAAAAGAAAAATATCTTAAGATAAAAGCTAGAATGTAGATTTCTGTGAAACTGTTTGGGATGTGGGCATTCATCTCACACAGTTAAACCTTTCTTTTGATTGAGCAGTTTGGAAACAGTGTTTATGTAGAATCTGCAAAAGGATATTTTGGATCACATTGAAGCCTGTGATGAAAAGCGAAATATCTTCAAGTGACAACAACAAAGAAGCTTTCTGAGAAACTGCTTTGTGATGAGTGCATTCATCTCACAGAATTAAAACTTTCTTTTGATGGAGCAGGTTGGAAACACTTTTTGTAGAATCTGCGAAGGGATGTTTGGGAGCACATTGAGGCCTAAGGAGAAAAGAGAAATGTCTTCAGAAAAATGTAGAAAGAAGCTTTCAGTGAAACTTCTTTGTGATGTGTGAATTCATCTCACAGTGTTAGTACTTTCATTTGATGGAGCAGTTTGGAAACTCTTTGCAGAATCTGCGAAGGGATATTTTGGAGTGCATTAAGGCCTAGGGTGAAAAGAGAAACACCTTCAGATAAAAACTAGAAAGAAGCTTTCTGAGAAACTGATTTGTGATGTGTGCATTCAACACACAGAGTTAAATCTATCTTTGATGGAGCATTTTGGAAACACTGTTTTAGTAGAATCTGCAAAGAAATACTTGGGAACACATTGAGGACAATGGTGAAAAAGGAAATTTCTTCAGATAAAAGCTAGAAATTCTGAAAATATGCTTTGTGTTGTGTGCATTCATCTCACAGAGTGATTAAATGATTCTTTTGATGAAGCAGTTCGGAAACACTGTTTTTTGGAGAATACACGAAGGGATATTTGGGAGCACGTTGAGGTCTAAGGTGAAAAAGGAAATATCTTCAGATAAAATTGGAAGGAAGCTTTCTGAGAGAAGACTTTGTGATGTGTGCATTCATCTCAAAAGTTAAAACTTTCTTTTAGTGGAGCTGTTTGGAAACACTGTTTTTGCAGGATCTGCAAAGGGACATTTTTTAGCTCATTGATGCTTATGGTGAAAAGAAAAACACTTCAGATCAAAACTAGAAAGAAGCTTTATGAGAAACTGCTTTTTGATGTCTGCATTAATCTCACAGAGATAAACCAATATTTTGATGGACTAGTTTGGAAACACTGTCTTTTTAGAATCTGCAAAGGGATATTTTGGAGCACAATGAGGCCTATGGTGAATAAGGAAATATTTTAGATAAAACTGGAAAGAAGCTTTAGTAGAAACTGGTTTGTGATGCGGGCATTCATTTCACAGAATTAAACCTTTATTTGGATGGAGCAGTTTGGAAACACTGTTGTTGTAGAATCTGTGAAGGGATATTTGGGAGTGCGTTGAGGTCTAAGGTGAAAAAAGAAATATCTTCAGATAAAAACAAGAAAGCAGATTTCTGAGACAAGGCTTTGTGATGTGTGCATTCATTTCAAAGAGCTAAAACTTTCTTTTGATGGAGCCATTTAGAAACACTGTTTTTGGAGAATCT
>NW_016804241.1:0-2123 GCF_001698545.2 Rhinopithecus bieti
GCATCTGTTGTTTCCTGACTTTTTAATGATCACCATTCTAACTAGGGGGAGATGGTATCTCAATGTGGTTTTTATTTGCATTTCTCTAATGACCAGTGATGATGAGCATTTTTTCATATGTCGGCTGCGTAAGTGTCTTCTTTTGAGAAGTATCTGTTCATATCCTTTACCCACTTTTTGATGGGGCTGTTTGTTTTGTTCTTGTAAATTTGTTTGAGTTCTTTGTAGATTCTGGATATTAGCCCTTTGTCAGATGGGTAGATTGTAAAATTTTCTCCCATTCTGTAGGTTGCCTGTGCACTCTGATGATAGTTTCTTTTGCTGTGCAGAAGCTCTTTAGTTTAATTAGATCCCATTTGTCAATCTGGGCTTTTGCTACCATTGCTTTTGGTGTTTTAGTCATGAAGTCTTTGCCCATGCTTATGTCTTGAATGGTATTGCCTAGGTTTTCTTCTAGGGTTGTTATGGTTTTAGGTCTTACATTTAAGTCTTCAATCCATCTTGAGTTAATTTTTATGTAAGGTGTAAGGAAGGGATTTTAAAACCAATTTTTGTTACAAAAGTTGAGCTGTATTCCCAATGGGAGAATGTCTTAGTTCAGGCAGCTATAACAAATTACCATAGTTGGGGTGGCTTAAACAATAAACAGCTATTTCTCACAGCTGAGGAGGCTGGGAAGTCCAAGATCAAAGTGTCAGCAGATCAAGTGTCTGCTAAGGGCCAGCTTCCTGGATTGCAGATGGCTGGCATCTCTTTCTATCCTTATATAGCAGAAAGCAGAGCAGCGACAGCAAACTCATATTTCTTCTTATTAGGGCATTAATCCCATTCATGAGGGCTCCAACTTTATGAATAATTAATTCCGAAAGGCCCCACCTCCTAACCATTACGTTGGCATTAGGACTTCACCATATGAATTTTGCAGTGACACAAACATTTAGTCCATAACAGGGGGGAAGAGCAAATCAACTAAGTTGAAAAGTTTTCATTAAATATGAATAACAAGACATTGTTTAGTCCGGTTCAAACCGGAAGCAGTTTATTTTAGCAATAATTTCAGTATTTCCAAGACTTATAACTTTCTCCTTTGGCTCCTGAATCTAGAAGTAGATGTCACTTCTAATTTAATAATCCTTTTTTTACTCTTAAATTTATGCATCAATAACTTTATTCTCCTCTGTTCATTTTAATCCAATGGAACTCCTTGTGTCACACACAGTTGGCATTTCAACTTCATTTTAGGAGATTATATAACTTTCAGTCTTGCACACTGAAGGTACTCAATAAATGTATGTAGAAAATTTGGCCGTGTAGAGCAGATGCATATTGAGGCTATTACCTAAGACAAATTTAGGCAGAGGAGCACCTCACCCTCTTAGGAGGGATAGTTGGGTCTCTTATGACAATCAGAATAGAACAAAGTGGAGAAGTAAGTGAGGTCAGAATGGGGAAAGTGTCAGGATGCAGGCAAGCATGTTCTTAATTTAGAGACAGACGAAGGCCTAGGACTTTCCTAGGCAGATAAAAGAAGAAAGAAGCTGCTTTTTGAAAAGAGGGATCAAGATTAGGACAAAAAGGGAGATTTAGCCATCAGCAATACCCAAATGAGAGCCCACAAAGAGATATTGTCTAGTCAGTGTACATCTTAAGACATCCAGGGTCCCAAGCTACTGTGTTTACTGTTAGCCCTTAGCCATTGTTAGGTCTTATTGCTTTATAACTCTCCTTTAAGAATATATTAATAGTAAAATTACTTACTCCTATATACTCAATACAACTAATCCTTAATTATTAGCAAAAACATTTATAGTCATCACCTCATGATTCAGTTTGCCTTTCTCTAGTCCAAATGAATTGAAGTAGGAATTCATAGGACCTTTCCTAGTGAAGAAAGATTTTAGTGCTATTTAAGGAGAGTAAAAAGTATATTCTCCCCTAACAGAAATTTTCATTCTAATAATATTTTATCGGTATCTTTTTTTTAATGTCATGGCAAGAAATGGAGTTGATAGACCAAGCACGGTGGCTCACACCTGTAATTCCAGCACTTTGGGAGGCCACGGTGAGCTGATCACCGGAGGTCAGGAGTTCGAGACCAGCCTGGTCAATATGTATCTTTATTA
>NW_016804242.1:0-1850 GCF_001698545.2 Rhinopithecus bieti
ATAATAAAATAAAATAAAATAAAATAAAATGTTATTTAACATTTTAAAATGTTATTTTACATATTTTAAATGTTATTTCACATATTTTAAATATGTTATTTCACATATTTCAAATATGTTATTTCACATTTTATATAATTTTACACACATAATGTGCATTAACTAAGTGGTGTTAGAAGTTATACTTTGGAGTTGCCTACACTTGCTATTTGCATTAGAAATTAGTGCAAAGAATCCTCAAACTTCCCACAAAAAACGGACAAGCTCATTTGTATGTAAACATAAATAAGGTCAAGGAAAATCTTGTAGAATACTTTGATTAAATGAAGACTCTCTCAACCTCCTGAAGTGACATGTAAACAGTAAAAAGCCCCTGTGACAAGCCAAACAATTTAGATCCTGTTTCATCTGCCATATGAATTCAATTTTATCTCCACTTTGAAGAATTAAAGTCCCCTAAAGTTAAAATCTCTTCATGCTCCTCATCATATTTTCTCCTTCAAGCAGAAATTACAATTCCTTTAAAGAAAAAATTACAAGTACAGAAGGGAATCCTAAGTTACTTGCCCTGATGTTTTCCTAGGAAATATAAAGATGTGAGACAGCTGATCATTGTCCAGCCACTGTTTGTAAACCTGTTATTGCTGCTGTGTCTTCCAGACATTGTTAGAACGTATGTACGATTTGATGCCAAGTAGTATTGAGTGTCATTCTGCTCCTTCAGGGGATTTGAAGGTGAGGGAAATTATCAATCTGCAATGTCCTTGCCCTACTGCAGTGCGAATCTGTGGAGGATTGTTGTTTGTGTATTTTGAAGGGCCAGCTCTAAAGTACATAGTCTGTAAAATTGAGTTGACTTATTATTTTAAAATTCTGAAACAGGTTGGAAATATGAATGAGGAAGAAGATGACTATACATTTTAAATAACAGAATTAAATATCAAATCTAACTTTTTGTAGAACACATAATAAAATATACAAGAAAACTCATAATAAATGCCACAAAGTATTGGAACTAATTGAATTAGGCAAATATACAAATTGAGATTTTGTATAGTGTTTAGAGACTATAATTTTTCTCCTCTTAATTATAGCAAATTCTGCTGTGTCAGAATGAGTAAAATGAACACCTGGTCTTGAGTGGGAATGCATTTCATTACTAACATGTGTTAGTATTATGCTTGTTATTTACAAGCCTTCTTGGGAGCAGTCAATTGTGAAACTTATACACATTCCTTTATGTCAGGTCACTATGATAAACAAGTTCAAGAGAGTTCAAGAATGACTTTATGTATGATTTATGGAATATCATATTTCCTCATTAAATTATAAGTTGAAATCCCCCAATATTCTAAAGAAATTAAGCATTAGTCATGCAGTCTTATGTAGGCATATCTCCCATAACTATGATCCAAAAGTGATTTGCAGTTTGCTAGAATCATTCAAAGCTGTATTCTTCAAAATACTGGCCGGGCATGGTGGCTCACTCCTGTAATCCCAGCAGTCTGGGAGGCCGAGGCAGGTGGATCGCTTGAGGTCAGGAGTTTGAGTCCAGCCAGGCCAACATGGTTAAACCCAGTCTCTACTAAAAACACAAAAATGAGCCGGCTGTGGTGGCGGGTGCCTGTTTTCCTGGCTACTCGGGAGGCTGAGGCAGGAGAATCACTTGAACCCAGGAGATGGAGGTTGCAGTGAACTGGGATTGTGCCCCTGTATTCCAGCCTGGGTGACAAAGCGAGACTCCGTCTCAAAAAAATTAAAATTAAAATTAAATTAAAATTAAAATTGAAAATTGAAATCAATGAATTTGAATTTTCAATGTAAAATATATTTTGGTGGCCCTAAAACTT